>NW_016811747.1:0-956 GCF_001698545.2 Rhinopithecus bieti
AATAAATTAGCCATATGTCTATCACCATCAGATTATATGTTTCTGTTTTTATCTATAAATATGACCCCAATTATGATTATGGCTTATCTTGTATATATTTTTTCTTAGTCGATTTTCAGTGGTTGTTTTATCTTGTCTGAGCAGTTGTGGAAATAATCTTATTTTCAGCCTGTGTTTAATAATGAATATATATTTCCTTTGTGTGAGAGAAACACTTTTGTGATTTGAAGGTAATTTTGAAAATATTATAATTCTGCATTTAGTTTTCCTTCTAAAATAATATTTTTTAAAACAGATAACATAGAATTGATTTTTTAAAAATCTATTTAAGTGTACATTTTATGGCCAGGCATGGTAGTGGCTCACCTGGTAATCCCAGAAATTTAATAGGTCCAAACAGGAGGATCACTTGAGCCCAAACATTTGAGACAAGCTGGGGAAACATATAAAGACCTGCTCTACACAAAAAAACTTTAAAATAACAAGCCATGGTGGTGTGCACCTGTGGTTCCAGCAACCTGGGAGATCAAGGGGCAAGGAGCAATTTATCTTGGGAGTTTGAGGCTGAAGTGAGCCATAATTTTGCCACTGCACACCAGCTTGGGTGACAAAGTGAGACCCTCTGTCAAAAAAAAAAGCTGTGGATTTCAGGCATGTTAAAGTATATTCACCTGGTTATGCAAAAGGCTTCTAGAAGTTCCACAGCTTGTAAAACTAAAACTCAATACCCACTAAGTAACAACTGCCCATTTTACCCTTTCTCCAGCCCTTGGCAAACACCTTTCCACTTTCTGTTTTTATGAGACTGATTATTTAATTTGTCTCATGTAAATGGAATCATGTAGTATCTATCATTTTGTTACTGGTATATTTCACGTTACATAATATTTTCAAAATTTACCTTAAAACGTGACAAGATTTTCTTTTTGAAGCCTGAATAGGCTGGGCGCCGCGGC
>NW_016811748.1:0-14946 GCF_001698545.2 Rhinopithecus bieti
GAGCTGCACTGACCACAGCAATCTAGAGCTTAGGGACCACAACAGACAACCTGCATCAAAATCTCTAGACAGGCTTACTACTAAAGAATGTTTCAGGGCAAAACAAATCTGCAAAGACAGGAATAAGTACCTATTAGATGCATGACTATGGAAGCATGCATGACTACAGAAGCAAGAAAAATCAAGAAAGCATACATCACCAATCAAACACATGGAGATGTATAAATTGCCTGATGAAGAATTTGAAATAACAGTTTTAGGGAAGCCCAGCAAACTTCAAGAAAATACACAGAAACCATTGAAACAAATGACGAAAACAATGTGACCAGAATGATAAACTTAGCAAATATTGAAATAATTTTAAAAATCGAACAGAAATTCTAAAGCTTAAAAATACAATGAACAAAATGTAAACTGCAGTTGAGACCATCAACAGCAGAATGGATCAAGCCAAAGAATCTGTGAACTCAAATCTGGATTATATGAAAATAGAGAAGAGGAAAAAATGAAAAATAATAAAGGAAACTGATGACATTTATGGGACAGCAACAAAACAGCAAATTTTTGAGTCATTGAAGAAGGGAGAAGAAAATGATAAAGGGGCAGAAAGCCTATATAAAGAAATAGAAAAGTTTTCAAACCTAGAAAAAGATGTAAATAACCATGTACAATGAGTTGAAAAGTAACCAGTCAGGTTCAATACAAAACAAAACTACCCCTAAGACATATTATAGTAAAACTATCAAAACTCAGAGGGAAGCTTCTCTGTATTGGTGGCAGGTAGGTAAGGCTTTTCTAGTTCCTTACTTCCACTCTATCCCCTGAGTTCCACCTGCACTGACTCAAGGAAGAGTATGCAGCTAGAGCTAGTGAGATTGGGATGAGCTTACAAAGTCGAGAGAAGCCTATCATTCCTTGCTCACCCGTAGATGATGTACTGTTACTCAAGGCTGGCAGTAGTTATTAGAGAAGAGAAAGTCTTCTTGTATTATATATGAGCTGAATTATTGCTTATCTGAGAATTACCAGGAAAGTTTCCACCCAAGACAGGAAAAGAGAATAAGCCAACATGTTGGGATTTCCAGAGCAATGAAGAGAAAAGAAAATCTACTGTATTAGTATTGCCCCTGACAAACCATACTTTTGTCTTTCCTAGGAAGCTGATACAACAGTGGAGATTAGCAATACCTGAAGCACAAATAACACTGAACAGAGCAGAACTTCAAAGGACACTGAGAAATGGCTAAAGCAGGTATAAAGAGAGAAGACTGGAACTTTGTCTATGCTTATCATCTAGCTTCAGGGAGAAACACAGTTGGGTTCAGCCATTTCGAAACAATGGTTAGAACTACTTAATAAAAAGTTCTTAAGCTTTTTATTATTTATTTATGTATTGGTTTATTTATTCATTTTGAGATGGAGTTGCTCTGTCACCCTGGCTGGAGTGCAGTGGCACTCTATCTGCTCACTGCAACCTCTGCCTCCCAGGCTCAAGCAATTCTCTTGCACCAGCCTCCCCAGTGCTGGGATTACAGGTGCCCACCACCATTCCTGGCTAATTTTTGTATTTTTAGTAGAGAAGGGATTTCACCCTGTTGGTCAAGCTGGTTTCAAACTCCTGACCTCAAGTGATCCGCCTTCCTCAGCCTCCCAAAGTGATGGGATTAGAGGCCTGAGCCACTGTGTCTGGCTCTTACTCTTTTTATGAGAAAACTAATAATTCAAATTAAATTGAACCAAATGGTTTTCTTGTAAGATGGAGCAACGTTCTGCATGCTGGAAAATGAGATGCTCCTGGAGTCTTTGCATCTTGGCCCTCTACCGTTGTTTTCCACATTGATATTTATATGTTCTGTTTAGAGACTTGATGTGTTCCCAGAGCTTTCTGAAGAGCCCCATCATATCCTCATTTCTCAGGAGGTAGATGGGGGGGTTTAGCATGGGAGTGAGTACAGTGCAAAATACAGATACAGCTTGTTCCTGCTCAGGGGAGTGGGAGAAACCCTGTGTCATGTATATTTAAACACACAGTTCCTAAGTAAAGACCACTGAAAGATGGAGGAGCAAGTGGACAAAGCTTTGTTCCTACTTTAGGGGGATTTCATATGAAGGACTGAGGAAGATGAGGTATGAAAAGCCAGAAGTCCACGCTGAAACAGATAAGAAGTAGAGAGCCACAGGCCAAGATCAAATGGGTAACAAGTAGAGAGTCTGCATTTGAACCAGGCAGTCTGACTCAGGGTCCGCATGTCATCTCAACCATGGGATGACCACCACAGACACCTTGTTCCTTTCTTATCCCCCATATTCTGGCTTCTTTCTTGCTATGTACACTTCCCCTAAGTCTCCACACAGCTGGGACCACCTGCCCCCATGATCCTGTTCCCATATCTCACCTTGAATGAAGAGTTAAGCCAGGAATGAAGCATCTGAAATAATGTTGAAGGAGAAAAGCTGAAGTGAGTGGAGAAGGACATCACTTTGTGTCCTTTACTTTCTGTCGGCCACTGCCTGTCTCCCAGTCTAGACCCTACCTACAGGTGAGGCCTCCAGCACAGCTCATCTCTGCACTGTCTCTGTGTAGAACCCAAGTCCCTGCTCAGATTAGATATACGAAATCCCCTAGTTGTAGATTTGGGGGCCTGTGGAAATGAATCTCTCATAAACTGCTGAAGGGTACAAATTAACACAGCTTGAGAGAAGTGGCCTGGAGTGAGCTTCACTTCACACTAAGCCAGGACCAGATTATTAGTCCCAACAAAATAGTTTGTTTATAGTCCCTCTGGTGGACTCCAGAAGAGGAAGACGGCAGATAGGAGGCAGGACTGACTTGCAGCTCCCACTCGGATGGACGGAGCAGCATGTGGAGATTCACACTGTGAACTTCTGCACCAAGGACTACCATAGGACATACCAGGAAAGCCAAGAGAATTCACACACCCTTTGAAGGAGGAGGCTTGCCACTGCAGGCTCCGTGCCAAAAACTGAGTGCCAAAATGTGTGAAAGTGTAAAAGGGGGATGCTCCACCCTCAGACACATATCCTCACTGGGGAACCTGAAGGTCCAGATGGTGGAAAAAGGATTTAATCTTACGTGGAGCTGAGATGAATTTAGAGAGCCAAGCAAAATACGCAGGTAAGGGAAGCAACAACAAGAGCTATGTAGGCACTCTTGGCCCCCAGGGAAGCCATCTCTGACTTTGTCTTGCAGGGGTCCTTGGGAGGGCTGCCAGTGGAACTGGGGAAAGACCACAAGGAGAAGGAAACTTTCAGAACAATTTTGTAATAATCTTGACTAATGTGAAGTTTCCTGGACAGAACCTGGGGAGGGGAAACTGGGGGTGCAGATACAAGCACAGAAGCTGAGGCAGACAGAGAGGCATGACCTAAAAGCCCTGCTTGCTTTCTTAATGAGGGGCTGGTAGACTGGGGCAAGTTCTCAGCCCTGCTCACCAGCTGCCTGGAAATAAACTCAGTGCTACTGGGAGCACAAAGTGGAGATGAGACTGGCCTTTTGTGCTGCATGGGAGCTGGGTAAAGGCTGTAACTGCTGGTTTCCCCCACTTCCCTGGCAACCTGCATGACACAGCAGAGGCAGTCATAATCCCCTGGAAACATAACTCCATCAGTCTGAGGACCACACCCCAATTCCACACAGCAGCCAAAGCAAGCCCCACCCAAGGACAGTCTGAGTTCAGACAGGCCTAACACTGCCCCCACCTCATGGCCTTCCTCTACCCACCCTGGGAGCCAAAGATAATCTCATGGGAGTTCTGAGGACCGGCCCATTGCCTGAGAAATCTGCATATTTACCCAGGTAACCCTAAGGCAAGCTTGTGTCTTCCCTACACTACTGCAGCTGATGCACTCTTGAAAGAATCAACTGCTGGCTGAAGACCAACAGCACACTTATAAAAAACACAGCCAAAGACCCTCACGGAGTCCACTTCACTCCCCTGCTACCTCCACCACAGCATGTGCTAGTATCCATGGCTGAGAGACCTGAAGACAGATCACCACAAGGCTCTTTGCGGACACTCTCCAGTACCAGCCCAGAGCACAGTAGCTTTGCTGGGCGGTTAGATGTGGAAGAGAAACAGCAATCTCTGCACTTCGGTTCTCAGAAAGGCCATCCCTAGAAGAAGGGGTAGATACCACATCAAGGGAATACCCCACGGGACAAAAGAATCTCAACAGCAGCCCTTTAGCCCCACATCTTCCCTCTCATATAGTTTACCCAAATGAGAAAAATCCTGGAAAACAATTCTGAAAATGTGACAAAACAAGGTTTTCTGACACTCCCAAAAGATCACACTAGCTCACCAGCAATGGATCCAAACCAAGGAGATACCCCTTAATTGCCAGATAAATGATTCATAAGGCCAATTATTAAACTACTCAAAGAAGCACCAGAGAAAGGTGATTGCCAACTTAAAGAAAATTTTAAAAACGTTACAAGACATGGATGGAAAAATCTCCAGAGAAATAAAACACAGTCACAACTTCTGGAAATCAAGGACACAGAAAAATGCAAAAAGTTGTGTACTTCTTTAGATATAACAAACCAATGATGCATGGCATCAGGATAAATTCAGAAATAATTACTAAACAAGATTCCATATGGTAGAGAGGAGAAATTAGATTTTGCCTATGTTCAAGTGGGAGAACACCCATTTCAAACACCCAAGATCATAGAAGGATGAAAAATTTTAACTTTGAGCTGCTGAGGGAAGCTTGAAAATATTTAATTCTGACATTTGATATTCTTTATAACCATATTATTAATTACTCAGATGGTACTTAGGAATGAAGGCAAGTCATTAACCTGCAAAAACCCCGAAGTACAAGGAAACAACAACAACAAAAAATCCTTTAAGACCGAGTCTCACTCTGTCGTCCAGGCTGGAGTGCGGTGCTGCTATCTCACTGCAACCTCTGCCTCCCCGGTTCAAGCGATTCTCCTGCCTCAGCCTCCCGAGTAGCTGGGACTACAGATGTGTGCCTCCATGCCATGTTAATTTTTGTATTTTTAGTAGAGATGGGGTTTCACCATGGTGGCCAGGCTGGTCTGGAACTCCTGACCTCAAGTGATCTGCCCGTGGTGTCCTCCCAAAGTGCTGGGATTACAGCCATGAGCCACTGTTCCCCCACTGATTGGGTTCATTCAATTGCTTTGTCTTCAATCTCTGAACTTTTTTTTTTTTTTTTTAATGCCAGTACCATCCTGTTTTGGTGTTTAATAGCTTTGTAGTATATCGGATAGTATGATGCCTATAGATCCATTCATTTTGCTCAGAATTGCTTCGGATATTTGGAGTCTATTTTGCTTCCATGTGAACTTTAGGATTGTTTTTTCTATTTCTGGAAAGAATATCTTTTGTATTTGGATAGCGATTGCTTTAATTCTGTAGCTCTCTTTTGGTAGATGGACATTTTAATGATATCAGTTCTTCTAATCCACGAACACAGGGTATCTTTCCATTTGTTTGTGATTGCTTCAATTTGAGTTCTGTAGTTTTTCTTGTAGAGATCTTTCATTTCCTTGGCTAAATTTATTCCTAGTTATTTTGTATTTACTTTAGCTTTCGTAAATGGGATTGCCTTATTTCGCTTTCAGATTGTTCACTGTTGGCATGTATAAATGCTACTAATTTTGTATGTTGATTTTGTATCTTGCAAATTTACTGAATTCATTTAGCAATTCTAACAGTCTTTGCTGGTATCTTTAGTATTTTTTTTATACATGACCAGGTCATGTGTAAACAGGGAAAATTTGACTTCCTTCTTTCCAATTTAGAGGCTTTTGTTTCTTTCTTTTGCCTAATTGCTCTGGCTAAGACCAGACACAGCTTCTTTTCCTCTCCTGAATTCATGTGAATTCAGGATGTTATTCTTGTTTTTGAATAGTTTCTAGTTGTGCTTTTGTGGGTGTGGATGAATGATCCCGGAGAATCTTCTATTCATCTATCTTGTGGCTATAACTCCTGAGTCTTTCTTGACTTTAAAAATACAGTTTGCTGTTAGAGTATAGAAACTCTAATGTGTGTACATTGATTTTACATCCTGAAACTTTCCTGAATTTGTTTATTAGGGAAGTTTTTGTTGAAGTCTTTAGTTTTTTTTTTTATATGTAATATTACTTTATAAGCAAACAGAAACCATGTCACTTTTTCCTTTCCTATTTACATTTTTATTTTCCTTACATAATTGCTTTGTCTGGGACTTCCAGTACTATGTTACATAAAAGTGGCAAGAGTGAGCATTCTGGTTTTTTGCTGAATCTTAAAGAAAAAGCTTTCAACATTTCATTGTTAAGTATTGTGTCAGCTGTGGGTTTGTCACAGGTGGGCTTTATTATATGTTGAGATACATTTCTTGTATACCTAATTTGTTGAGAGTTTTGGAATTTTGTCAAATGCTTTTCCCCATCTACTTAATCACACAATTGTATCATTCATTCTGTTAATGTGCTATGTGATGTTTATTATTTTGCATCTGTTGAAGCATCCTTGCATCCCTGGGACGAATCCCATTTGATCATGGTGAATGCTTTTTGAAATGTTCTTTTCAATTCAGTTTGCTAACTTTTTTTGAGGAATTTTGCGTTCATGTTCCCAAAGGATATTGACCTGTAGTTCCTTTTTTGTGCCCGTGTCCTTCTGTGGCTTTGGTATTAGGGTAATTCTGGCCTTGTAAAATGAATTTGGACGTATTCCCACGTGTGAGAAGAATTGGTATTAGTTCTTTCCATTTTTGATGGAATGCTGCAGTGAGTCCATATTGTCCTGGGCTCTTTTCCTTTTTGGTGGGAGCCTTTTATTACTGCTTCATTGCATAATTCATTATTGGTTTGCTTAGCTTTACTATTTATAATTCAATCCTCATAGGTTTTATGCATCAATGAATTTATATCTTCCAGTTTATCTAATTTTTGGCATGCAATTATTCATTATACTTTCATAATCTTTTGTATTTCTGTGGCCTCAGTTCTAATGTTTCCTTTTACAATTTCTGATTTACTTTAACCTTCTTTTTTCCACAAAAAGACTTACCTGATATTTTGCATTTTTTAATCATTTGTTTTGTTTCTTCTTTGATTATTAATTTATCTACTAATTTGGGGCTTCTTTTTTCTAGTTAATTAAGGTACAATGTTACCTTTTCTTATTTGAGGTCTTTCTTCTTTATTGATGTAGCCCTTCATCGCTGTAAACTTCCCCTTTGATCTGCTTCCACTGTGTCCTGTAGGTTTTGGTATGTTGAATTTTCCATTTTCATTTGCCTCAAGCAACTTTTTATTTTTCCTTTTAATGTTTTCATTGACACACCTATTGTTTAGGAGCATATTATTTAGTCACCATTTATTTGTCAACTTTTGGAGAATTCTTCATTTACAGTTTAAACTGCTGTGATCAGAAACGATGCTTGATCTTTTTATCTTCTTAAGTCTTTTCCATACTAAACATGTGACCTAACCTAGAAAATGTTTCATGTGCAATTGAGTCTAGTGTGTATTCTGCAGCTACTGAATAAAACGTTTTGCTTACACTTTTTAGGTCCATCACCCTAGAGCGCAACTTAGCTGTTATTTCATTGTTGACTTCCTGTCTGGATAATCTTTCCATTGCTGAAAGTGTGGTGAAGTTTCTTAATATTATTTTATTGCTATCTCTCCCCTTAGATCTATTAATAGTTAACTTTATATATTTAGGTGATCTAATGTTTAGAGCATATATAGTCACAATTATTATATACTTTTTGTTGAATTGGCTTTTTAATCATTATATAAGATCTTCTTCGTCTCTCTACAGTTCTGGACTTGTCTATTTTATCTGATATAAGCATAGCTACTCCTGCTCTTTTCTGGTTACGACTTGCATGAGATATCCTTTTTGACCACTTCACTTCAGTCTACATATGTCCTCGCAGGTTAAAATAATCTGTTGAAGGTAGCATTTTTTATTCATTCTGCCACTGTATGTCTTTTGATTGGACAATTTAATACATTTACATTCAAGATAACTTTTGATACATAGGGACTTAATACAATAATTTTGTTAGTTGTTTTCCAGTTATTTTGTAGAGTCTTTTTTCCTTCCTTCCTATCTTCTTTTGGGGCTAAGTGATGTTTTTTCTAGTGGTATGCATTGATTCCTTGTTTTAAAATATTCTTTGTCTATGTACTACAGGTTTTTGCTTCGTAGTTACAAGACTTACCAAAAATATTATGGCAGGTTATTTTAATCTGCTAAACAACTTAATGTTGAGCACAATAAAACTCTACAAAAATCATTTTAAGAAATTTTGCTATATTTTATTTCCTGTTACAAATATGTTTTCAAGATAACCATCAAATGTGTCTATAATTATAATTCAGCAAATTGAGAGTTGACACATGTTCTTTAACTCTTCCAAGTTAGAGTATGCCTTTTATATTGTCTGAGTTCAGGATAAATATTAAAAACTAGTTCTCTTGTATTTTTTCCAAAACACTACAGAATCTTTGTTATAGTCATAAAATAATTGGATGTGGTGAGAGAAGAGGAATCTGTACTTTTGAAACCACCTGATGATTCACAAGTTGGACAGTCAATTAGGAAATTACAGGCATGCAGCTACCACAGCTGTGCTTTTATGTAACAGGTTCAGCAGGCCCCACCTCAAATGTCCTCCTATCAGCCTATCCTGGTGTAAAGGCATGGTCGACTCCACCTAGATCAACATCATTTAGATCACCATTCTCATTTACCTGGTCTCCGTGTTTTTGGTCTCCAATTGATTTTATCTCCAATTGATTACCACACAAATATCATTTCCAAAATACAAATCTGATCATCTCACTATTGTTTTTAAAACCCTGGGCCACACAAGGGCAAGAAAGGAGGCTACAATGAAATGAGAAAGAAGGATCTACTGGAGCATGGCTCTCTCTGGCTTAGTCAGCCCTCTGTCTTTGCCCATGCTGTGCTTTTCCCCAGCAGCATGTCTCTGAGCATGTTTCCCTGGCTCCACTATCACACACTCAGCTGAGGGTAACTTCTAGTCACTCTTCAGCACTGAGCCGCAGAGTCTCCTCTCAGCTCCTTGTATGAACTCAGCTGTCACAGATGGAATTAGAGTGTCCTTATGAGCTGTACACTTCACACCTGAGTATCATAACTATTTTATTACATTGTTTGCATAAACAACTACATGTATTTTTCCAATTCCTTGGAAAAAGTAGCCATGTGCTATTCCAAATTTAATCTTATTTAGCTATTTTTAATTATAATAAAGCACAAAACGTTTGTTGAATAAATGAAGGATTGAATGTTGATGACATCACTCCTTGTTTGCATAACAAGTTACATGTTTGAAATCTCAGCTCAGGAATCACCCTGGGCAGGTAACCTTCCCTAAAACTCCTCCCACTCAGGTGTAATATTTTTTCAGCAGTCCATTATGTGATCTTACATCCTCAGTATACCATATGGCACTGAATATTTCAGAGAGGCAATATCGACTAGATGCTGTCAGAATCAGGCCATGCAGAAAAAGGTAGCCCTCAAAAAAGAAGGGGCAATGACTGGATTTTCTCAGTAGTTATTAGACACAATGAAATGAGCATGATTTCTAAGATGTCACAATTCCACCAAGTGAAAAGAATATTTTCAAAAAGGGAGAAAACCCTGGTATTTAATTATTTGTAAATGATTTGGAATTTACAGAAAACTATCATTAAAAATAGTACAATTACTACCTGCATACCCTTCACCTGGACTCACCTGTGGCAGCAACATTGTGCTCAGTCTGTTTCACTGCCCCCCTCTCTCTTCCTCCTTCCCTCTCTCTCATCATTTGAACACCTCAGGACCTTTATTTCTCTAAATATTTCAGTATGCATTTCCTAAGGTTTTGAATACTTTTTCACAAAATTAAAGAGCAGTTATCAACTTCCAAAAATGTTACATTAGTACAACACAATCGTATAAGAATTTTGGGTGGACAAGGACGGCAAAATAGTTTCCACACAGTGAAAGAATTCTTCAACATGAGATGAAAATGAGATGAGACATCATTGTATGAGAGTCTAAGGAACAACATGGGGATAAAATCCTAAGTACCTGATGGGTAGAGAAAAGGAAAATAAATCTTTATATCCAAATTTCCTACTTCACAATTTCCTAAAGGACAATTCTCACAGTTAACCTTTTCTTCAGAACCCCCATGACATCCTTATTCCTAAGACTATAGATTAAAGGGTTCAGCACTGGAGTGAGGATGGTGTAGAAGACAGATACCATCATGTCCTTCTCAGGGGTGTGGTAGGAGCTGGGGAGCATGTAGGTGTAGATGGCAGCCCCGTAGAAGAGGATGACCACAGTCAGGTGGGAGGAGCAGGTGGCAAAGGCCTTTTTCCGGCCCTCTGCTGAGTTCATCCTGTGGATGGTGAGGAGGATGAGTAAATAGGAGCTTGAAATGACCGTCACAGGGATGAGGAGCATGAGGACACAGCATAGGTACATGAGGGTCTCATAGAGGGAGGTGTCCGAGCAGGACAGGACCGTTACAGCAGGGACTTCACAGAAGAAATGATGAATCTCCCGGGATCTGCAGAACGGGAAGGTCATGGTGATGGGAGTGAGCATGAAGCCATCCACTGAGCCCAGGAACCAGCAGCCCGATGCCAGGAAGAGACACACCCTATGGGTCATGAGGACAGGGTAACGGAGAGGATGGCAGATGGCCACGTAGCGGTCATAGGCCGTGGCGGCTAGAAGGAAAAATTCCGAACCTCCTAGTGTCAGATAGAGGAACATCTGCATCCCACACTCAGGGGCTGAGATCTTATTCACACCCATGACCTGGTCCAGGAGCATCTTGGGCACACAGTGACAGAAATGTACACCATGTCCATGAGAGACAATTGACTGATGAAAAAGTACATGGGGGTGTGGAGGTGGGAGTCACAGTGTATCAGAAGGATCAGGACAGCATTTCCAGACAATGCCATCAGGAAAACCACAAAAATGACCACACACAGTAGAGCTGGATGTTTGGATCGTCTGAAGAGTCCCATCAGGATGAAATCCGACCATCCAGTGTGGTTGGCCATCCAGGTGGTGTTGGCCATGAGGTTTCCCCTAGGCCACCAAGGAGAGTTTTGGAGTTAGTGTAACGCATCCCTTTGTAACAAGTGTTTAGTGAGTACTCACGTTCGTGTATGCTGATTGTGCTAACCTGAGTAAGTCCCGCGGGTCTGGGGAGTTGAGTACATAAATGACATAATACAACAAATTTACAAAACAAACTAAGAATTCACAACTATAGGCCAAAAGAATTGGTAACTGATAGTAAGGTTGTCACGGTTCAAATTCATCAACTTTCCTGATAGCGTCATTTATCAACAAGTACTGGAAATTTGCAGAACCACCCTCCTCTGCTAACACAAATGTGACTCATTGAAAAAGATAAATCAAACTCGTTTTTTCTAGAGTTTTTGTCGTAGAGGGCTGAATTAACATCTCTGGTTTACGAAAATAAGCATCTTCAAAATACTCAGAGGTATATTTCATATAAGAAAGAAGCAGCAAGTAACTAAAGCGTAACTTGGAAAAGAAGTTAGACCAGATGTTTGAAACTCCTCCCCCCCAGGATCGGGCCGTGCTGTGAGGTTCTACGATTGCATGGAGCGAGCCTCACATTCTCGTGAGCAGGGAAGGGTCCTCACACGACGGACCCTTTAGACATTGAGGGACATGAGTAAGGAGCACACACACAGACTCCAGCCATAGCTCCATCTTTTTCTCTATCTGCCATTCCTTTCTCCAGTCTACATCAAAAAGGATAAAAATCATGTCTGAGCTCAGGTGTGATGAGGGGAAAGTCAGGAAATGTAATGAAAGTGCTTAGAATGGTACAGTTTCCGATAAACAAACACATATACTCTTAAAGAGTTAATATCTATACTATTCTGCACAACCTACCTAAGATGGTTGCTACTATTATTATTACATAAGATGCATTAACTTCCATTCTCCAGATGCAGTACCTGTTCATACATTTAAGTTGATTTTCAAAATAAAAATGGCAGAAGGTCTGCAAAATAAAGCATGATCCCCTTGGAAAAAAACTTTGGATTTTATATTTGTGTGTTTATGTGTAAATGTTCTGGTTTTATATATAAACATATATTTATGTAAACACACACAGGTGAATATATAACTATGTTCTACATTTCTTATTTTAACCCTGGTTATGCAGAGCTTTTTGGAGAATCCCATGTCCTTCCTGTCTAGTATGTGGTCCTGCAACCTCATCTCCTTATAGCTCCACTCATTTTAAAGCTCATTAAATCTCAGCAAGGAAGAACTAGAATTTGGAGGGTCACTGCTGTTTCTCAGACAAGGCTTTAGTTGTTTTTGCAAACATCATATGTTTTATTGCCTGCCACAATCAGTCTTTCATACAAACTGAGAAGCAGTGAGGAAAATCAAACACTGAGATGCCTCTGACTTCAACTCACTGTTTCCTTCTCGACCGTGGAACTCACAGCCTGTCTCTGTGTTATATGCTGAAGATGAATCAAAGAAGGAGGTCACAGTCTATTCAGGGAAAAATTATTTTGTAAATGTGATTTAAAGTGGAATTTTTAAATAGCTACAAAATAAAGGCAATAGACACAAAATATATCTGGCCTTTCTGAAATAATCCCTAACAGCTTCTTCCACATTTTCTCTGAAAGAAATTAAACCTTTCCAACTTTTCAACTTCTGACATGTTAGATGTTAAATTTTGATAGCCCTTGTCAAGAATAAGGACAGAGTGACTCCTCTTTCTGGGAAGACTTTAGCTGTGGTTATGATGCAGGGACATTTTGGAATGAATTTACAAGTTTCAAATACATTTTGTATTCATGTAATAATTATGAAAACTAGTTAAGACATTCAATTCACCATAAGTTCCAATATTCTGGGATGCTTTGATGCTTTAATATAAATATCCAACAAATCTGAGACATTTTGTGTGTCTATATATTTCTATACATATGAATAGGTAGGTAGGTAGGTGGGTAGATTATTTGTTTCAAATGCCGTCCCCACTGGCAAATGGTGGCTGAGATCTGTGTACAATTTTAAAACATTCCAATAAACTGCAAAACACACCTGCTGATCTCGTCTGTATTTGTGGCCAAAGTGAAGCAAGGGCCAGAGGAGTGACCAGCACATGTGAAGACCTAAAAGGTATTTGCTCAGTAAATTCAGGGGAACAGGAGGGCAGGGAGATGCGGGGTTTGCTAAGCAAATCTCTGCTGCACTTTGGTAAATGGGAATAACTATCATTAAGCCACTCAGAAAGCTCACCCAGGACACGGGACAGCTATGGGAACACTGTGTCCACACGTAGTGACTGGCCCCCTGTTCATTCTTATTCTTTTCTATCCACTTGTTTGAATTTTATGGAAATTGCTTAATGCATGTTTAACTTGGGGATTTATTATAAGTACAAATGGAGTCATATCAAATCTTTATTTGAAGCAGACACCATCCCAGGAATTGTTCTAATACCAATACTAAAATTGTTTAACACTTGACCATTTCTTCTTTCCCAAGAGCCTATGAGTTACTTCATCATATTATTTTCTCTTTTTACATATTATAAAAATTCAGGTTCTCAGGGTACCTGCCTAATATCACACACCTAACCTGAGAAAGAACGCATGTCTCAGCCCAAGAGTGGGACCCAGAGCATGTAACTCTGCCTCAGTTCTCTAACGGACACCATCCTCCCTCCACAGTCTACACTTGGGTTTAGGCCACCCTCTGTGGGTTTCATCAGGGAAACATAAAATGATTGAGACATTGTTTCCAGAGTTTTGTAACCCTCAGAAATCATCCCCACTCAAAAGAAAATCAGTCACTTTTCCTCTATAAAAGTTTAGTGACAGGAAAATAAATGCATCTTTGTATAAAAACAAAATATAGAAAATGTTTTCATAAATGGAAATTAAAAATCCATTGACAATTATGTCACAGTAAATAAGTTATATAGAAGTTTTAAGAAAGAGTCACATATATTTTTCTCCATTAAAAAACAAAGACAAAATGAGGAAATGCTGTGAAGAACTAATAGAACGTTTCAGAAGCACAGCAAGTGGAGAGCCGTGATTACCCTTTCGTTCCTAATAGAAGGTTTCAGAAGCAGAACAAGTCGAGAGCAGGGCTTACCCTTTCGTTTCTGCTAGTACTGCCTGTCTGCCTGGCAGAACTCACCATCAGATGCTGTCTTGAACCTCACCTAGACGAGCTAGTGGTCTGTGGCCGGGTTAAGAGCACAAAGAGCAGTAAGAAGGTGATGTCATGCCTGGTTTTACCATGTCCACTAGGGGAGTGGAGGAAAGCTTTCTGTTGATACATCACCTCTGGGATTTGAAGAAGAATGCAATTAAGAGAGCTAAAGTAGTCAGTAGGTAGCTCTCCTGAACCATTCTGGTTCTCTTCTAATGGCTTTTAAAATTTTTACCTCTGTTGTTAAATGCAAACTCTTAACCAATATTTATAATAATCTCAGATATCATCAAAATCTTATCTATGAAACATGAGTTAGTTAATAGACTTAGCCTTTTCCACTTTACAAAATATATTCTATATGTATGTGTGCATCTTCATTTAATCTTCAAGTAAATTTTGTGAGATAGTTATTTTTCTTCTAACGTTTCACAGGTATGGAATCTGAAACTCAGAGGTCAATTGATGTCTCAAAGATACCTCCACAAATCAGTACCTTGATCAAAACTAAAATTGAAGTCATCTCCTTCACATCTTCACCTTTCTTGCTCTTCATTAGGACTGATTGTACTCTTTTTCCCATCACTCACTTGCAATCTAGATTGCTTTAGGGTTGCAGTTAATTTTTATGTTTGTTTTTGTTTTAAATACTGACATTAAAGTTATAGAAAAATCTAGA
>NW_016811748.1:18156-58186 GCF_001698545.2 Rhinopithecus bieti
GGCACTATTCACAATAGCAAAGACTTGGAATCAACCCAAATGTCCATCTGTGACAGACTGGATTAAGAAAATGTGGCACATATACACCATGGAATACTATGCAGCCATAAAAAAGGATGAGTTTGCGTCCTTTGTAGGGACATGGATGCAGCTGGAAACCATCATTCTTAGCAAACTATCACAAGAACAGAAAACCAAACACCACATGTTCTCACTCATAGGTGGGAACTGAACAATGAGATCACTTGGACTCGGGAAGGGGAACATCACACACCAGGGCCTATCATGGTGGGGGGGAGGGATTGCATTGGGACTTATACCTGATATAAATGATGAATTGATGGGTGCTGATGAGTTGATGGGTGCAGCACACCAACATGGCACAAGTATACATATGTAACAAACCTACACGTTATGCACATGTACCCTAGAACTTAAAGTATATAAAAAAAACAAATATATATATTTATATATGTGTGTGTATATATGTACATATATACACATATGTATACACACACACACATATATATATATATGGCATCAAACTTGAAAGGTAAGTAAAATTATCTTTGTT
Source organism: Rhinopithecus bieti (assembly GCF_001698545.2). Taxonomy (NCBI): domain Eukaryota; kingdom Metazoa; phylum Chordata; class Mammalia; order Primates; family Cercopithecidae; genus Rhinopithecus; species Rhinopithecus bieti. Next base: position 18,731 of record NW_016811748.1, read on the forward strand.
CACAGATGATAGGACCTTATACTTGGAAAAACCTAAAGTCTCCCCAAGAACCTATTAGAACTAATAAATTCAGGAAAGTTGCAGGATACAAAATCAACATACAAAAGACAGTAGATTTCTATATGTCAATAGCAAATAGATTAAAACAGATTGAAAAAGTAATCGCATTTAGGACAGCCACAAATAAAATTCAACAGGAATTAACCAAAGAAGTGAAAGAGTTCTGTAATAACTATAAAACATTAATAATTGAAAACACTAAAAAATGAAAAGATATTCCAGGTTCACGAACCAAAAGAATCAGTATTGTTAAAATATCCATAGTACTCAAAGCAATCTGTAGATTCAACATTATCCTTATCAAAATACCAATGACATTTCTTACAGATCTAGAAGACACTATCCTAACATTTGTATGAAAGCAAAAAACACCCAGAATAGCCAAAATTATTCTAAGCAAAACCACTAACCAACCAACCCACCAAAACTGGAAGAATCCCATTGCTTGACTTCAAATTATACTACAGAGCTACCATAACCAAAACAGCATGGTTCTGGCATAAAAACAGATACATAGACCAATGACAGAATAGAGAACTCAGAAAGAAATCCACACGCCTACAGTGAACTCATTTTCTACAAAGTTGCAAGGAACAGACACTGGGGAAAAGATCAATTCTTCAATAAGCAGTACTGGGAAAAGTGGATATTTATATGAAGAAAAATGAAACTAGTCCCGTCTTCTCACCATATACAAAGATAAAGTCAAAATGGACTAAAGACTTTAAGACCTCAAACTATGAAACTACCACAAGAAAACATTGGAGAAAATCTGCAGGATATTTGTCTGGGCAAATATTTCTTGAGTAATACTCTAACACAGGCAACCCAAGCAAACATGGACAAATGCGAGCACATTATGTTAGAAAGCTTCTGCACAGCGAAGGAAATAATCAACAGAGACAACCCACAGAATGGAAGAAAATGTTTGCAAACTACCCACCTCACAAGGAATTAATAACCACAATACATAGGGAGCTCAAACAAATCTATAGGAAAAAAATCTAATAATCTGATTTAAATATTGGTAAAAGATTGAATAGACATTTCTCAAAAGACAGACAAAAGTCAAAAACAGGCACATAAAAAGGTGCTCAACATTGATCAGAGAAATGCAGATCAAAGCTACAATGAGATATCACCCAATTAAAATGGCTCTTACACAAAAGATATGCAATAACAAATGCTGCTGAGGACATAGAGAAGAGGGAACCCTCATAAACTCTTTGTGGGAATGTAAAGTTGCATTTAAAGTTGTATTTAAAGGTGCAACAGAGAACACTTTGGAGGTTCCTCAAAAAACTAAGAATAGAGCTAACATATTATCAAGCAATCCCACTGCTGGGTATATACCCAAAAGAAAAATTTACTGAAGAGATACCTACACACCCATGTTTGTTGCAGCTCTGTTCACGATAGCTACAATTTGGAAGCAACCTATGTGTCCAACAGATGAATGGGTCAAGAAAATGTGGTACTTACACATGATGAAGTGCTTTACAGCCACAAAACATAATGAGATCCTGTCATTTGCAACAACATAGATGGAGGTCATTATGCTAAGTGAAATAAGACAGGCACAGAAAAACAGAGATTGCATGTTCTCAGTTATTTGTGGCACCTAAAAATCAAAACAATTGGACTCATGGAGATATAAATTAGAAATATGCTTAGCAGATACTGGGAAGGGCACTCGGGGGATGAAGGGGTAGGTGGGGATGGCTAATGGATACAACAAAGTTGTTAGAATGAATAAGTACTAGCATAATAGAGTGACAACAATTGTACATTTAAAATAATTAAAAGGGTATAATAAAACTGTAATACAAAAGAGAAATGCTTGAGAGGATACTCCATTTTCCATCACGCATTATGTATTGCATTCCCATGTCAAAACATCTCATGTACCCCATAAATGTATACACCTACTACATAACAAAAAAATAAAATTTTTAGAAAAGTCTGTACCGATGTGACCATGATAAGCCTAATTATATTTTCAATCCATCATTGGTTAAGTCCATGATTGGTTGAATCCTCAGATGCAGAACCCAACACATAAGCCCAACTGTAGAAGCAGATACTGACACCAGGAAACAGAATGAGCGTATTCTATCCTTGGCTGGTAACCACCGTCTTCTAACACTGCTTCTTCCAATACCTCCGAGTATCTTTAAACCACACACTTTCATATTCCTTCATAACTTCTCGTATCCTGCTTCCTTGCTGTGAATTTACCAAATGCATTTCTGTATAAACTCTACCAGTCATAAATGCTCAGATAATATGACAATTTCTGTATGAAGGCTTGCTCTACTCTTAATCAGTGAGAACTCTCACACCTGAGACATCACAATCCTTTTATACTCTTCACACGAGCCTCAACTCACTTACTCTTGTATTTTATTTCTAAGTTTCAATGAAAATTCCACATGAATAATATGTATATGTATAATTAAAAATTACTTTAAAAACTAAGTGTTTAAAATTTGCAGGTGGAGGGTTAATATGTAAAATTGCAAAATTCTCTCTAGATACATTTTAGATACTGTTATGAAATTCTTAGAGCTGTACACTTATGATTTTTTATGGATATACTTGAATAGTTGTATAAGCTTCATGTATAGCCACAAATATAAACATATTCAAGAACATAAAATGACAAAATGGTCAACAAATTTATCCATCATCTTAGGTCCTTGAGGGACTTTTGATGAGTGGACCCCGAGTACTATCTGACAGATTTACAGTGTGCACATCACATAAACAATGTTTTTGTGCAGCTTGAGATGTTACTATGGCATTACCTTGTCCATTCTAATCCATAATTATATTTAAAGTTGCAACAGTGCTCCCTATTTTATGTTCATAATATTATCTGGCATGACCATATCATACGTTCTACCTATTCACTGTTTGGGGCTTTGTTATCGCACGAGGAGACCAAAATATATTTATTTTCTTCTCTATTGTTTTCTAACATTAGCACTGTGCCTGGCATATATTACTTTTGCACCAACCTAACAGTAAAAATTGATTATTTGTTAAATAAAGGAAGAAGGGAAAATGGTTAGAAAGATTAGTGCAACTCTTTTAGAGATTTAGTAATATCTCATAACATTGAAGATGTTCTTTCTTCACTACCTAAGACTTCCAAGGAGATTATACAAGGATAGACACTCTGGTACTTTATAAAGCATGAAAAAAGTGGTAAACCTAAGTATTCATATAAAGAAAATGCACATATCAATATTAATGCCGATTTATTGTGAACATTTCAATAAGTTGAAAAATATATGTTGCAGAATGATCAGTGTCTACCATTTAAATATATCCTGCTAAAATATTACATTTGGACACATATCTGCAATAAAAATATTAAATTGATAGGGAAGTTACACACCTACTGTCTAAAAAATTGGTCTGAGGACACTAAGACAGGGAATTTAAGAGCACAGATAAGACTTTGATGTATGTGTAAAATAGATAGCCTCCTGTTTTTGAGTTAAGATCTTGCTCTGTCACCCAGGCTGGAGTGCAGTGGTGCAATCGTGGCTCACTGCAGCTTCAATCTCCCAGGTTCAAGTGATCCTCTCACTTCAGCCTCCTGAGTACCTAGGATTACAGACACGTGCCACTATGCCTCCCTAATTGTTTAGATTTGATTTTTGTAGGGATGAGGTCTCACTATGTTACCCAGGCTGGTCTCAAATACCTAGCCTCAAGCAATCCTCCCACCTCAGCCTTCCAAAGTGTTGGGATTATAGGCATAAGCCACTGCCCCTGGATGATGTACCTATATATATATGTGTGTGTGTGTGTGTGTGTGTGTGTGTGTGTGTGTGTGTGTGTGTGTGTGTGTGATTTCAATAGGTTTTTGGGGGAACAGGTGGTGTTTGGTTACATTAATAAGTTGTTTAGTGGCAATTTCTGAGAATTTGGTGTACTCATCACCCAAGTAGTGTACACTGTACTCAATGTGTATTCTTTTATCCCTCACCTGCTCCCACCCTTTCCCCCAAGTCCACAAAGTCTATTGTATCATTCTTATCCCTTTGCATCCTCATAGCTTAGCTCCCACTTATGAGTGAGAACATACAAATGTTTGGTTTTTCATTCCTGAGTTGCTTCACTTAGAATAATGGTCTCTAATTCCATCCAGTTTGCTGCAAATGCCATTAATTTCATCCTTTTCATGGCTAAGTAGTATTCATATATATATTTTCTTTTCCTTTCTTTATCCACTCATTGATTGATGATCATTTGGGCTGCTTCTATATTTTTGCAAATGTGAACTGTGGTGCTGTAAACATGTACGTGCAAGTGTCTTTTACGTATACTGACTTATTTTCCTCTGGGTAGATACCCAGTAGTGGGATTGCTGGATCAAATGGTAGATCTACTTTTAGATCTTTAAAGAATCTCTGTTTTCCATAGTGGTTGTACGCGTTTACATTTGCACCAACAGTGTAAGTGTTCCCTTTTCAGCACATCCACATCAATGTCTAGTTTTTAAAATTTTTTTTGATTATGGCCATTGTTGCAGGAGATGGCATTGCATTGTGGTTTTGAATTTCATTTCCCTAATAATTAGTGATGTTGAGCATTGTTTTCATATTGGTTGGCCATTTGTATATTTTATCTTGAGAATTGTCTATTTGTGTCCTTAGCACACTTTTTGATGGGCTTGTTTTGTTCTTGCTTATTTGAGGTTCTTGTAGATTCTGGATATCAGTCCTTTGTTGGATGTATAGACTGAAGATCTTCTCCCACTCCATGGGTTGTCCGTCTACTCTGATGATGTCTTTTACTGTGCAGAAGCTTTTTAGTTTAATTAAGTCCCATTTATTTTTTGTTGTTGTTGCATTTGCTTTTGGGTTCTTGGTCATGAAGTCTTTGCCTAAGCCAATGTCTACAAGATCACATTTTCTCACATTATCTTCCAGAATTTTAATAATTTCAGGTCTTAGGTTTAAGTCTTTGATCCATCTTGAGTTGCTTTTTCTATAAGGTTAGAGATGAGGTTCCAGTTGCATTCTTCTACATGTGGCTTGCCAATTTTCTCAGCACCATTTGTTGAAGAGGCATCATTTCCCCACCTTTGTGTTTTTGTTGGCTTTGTTGAAGATCAGTTGGCTGTAGTATTTCGTTTTATTTCTGGGTTCTCTATTCTGTTCCATTGGTCTATAGACTGATATTTATGACAGTACCAAGCTATTTTGGCGACTATGGCCTTATAGTCTAGTTTGAAGTCTAGTAATGTGATGCTTCTGGTTTTGTTTTGTTTTTTCCTAGTCTTGCTTTGGCTATGTGGGCTCTTTTTTGGTTCCATATGCATTTTAGGATTGTTTAAGATTGTTGTTCTGTGAAGAATGATGGTGGTGTTTTGATGGGAATTGCATTGAATTTGTCCATTGCTTTTGGCAATATGGTCATTTTCAACTGTTGATTCTACCCACCCATGAGCATGGGATGCGTTTCAATTTGTTTGTGTCATCTATGACCTCTTTCAGCAGTGTTTTGTAGCTTTCCTCATAGAGGTCTTGCACCTCCTTGGTTAGGTATTCCTAAGTATTTTATTTTGCAGAGCTATTGTAAATTGGGTCAGCCCTCTTGATTTGTAACCTCAGTTTGGTTAGCTATTGCTGTATTAACAGAGCCTACTGGTTTGCGTGCTAACATTAATTTTGTATTCTGAAACTTGCCTGAATTGGTTTTACCGTTTCTAGGAGGTTTTGGATGATCTTTAGGGTTTTCTAGGTAGACGATCATACTATCAGCAGACAGCGGACAGCCTGAAACCTTCCTCTTACTGGATTGGGTGCTCCTTTACTTTCTCTTGCTCCGATCTTGCTCTGGCCTAGGACTTCCAGAACTACATTGAATAGAAGGGGGCCAAAAATTGGCATCCTTGTCTTGTTCAGCTTCTCAGAGGATGCTTTCACTTTTCCCCATTCAGAATGTTTGCTGTGGTTTCTCATAGGTGGCTGTTATTACCTTACAGTCTTGCTCCCTTGTATGCCTGATTTTTGCTAAGGGTTTTAAGCATAAAGGGGATGGATTTTTGCTTCAATAATGCTTTTTTCTGCAACTATTGAGGGATAACCATGCTGATTTGACTTTTAATTCTGTTTATGTTGATGTTCATATGTATTGACCTTGTATATGCTCACCATCCCTGCCATCCCTGTTATGAAACCACTTGGATCGATGACTTATTCTTTTTGATATTGCTGTTAGATTCTGTTAGCTAGTATTTTGCTTTTAGAGTTTGCATGCATTTCATCAGCGATATTGCGTCTACATTCTGGGCTTGCGGTATTTCTTTTCCTGCGGTTTGCTATCAGGCGATACGGCTTCACTAGAATGATTTTAGGAAGGTTTCCCTCTCTCTGTGGAAGACCTGTCAATCGGGTTGATGCCGAATTAATTCAGCTGTGATCATCTGCGTCCCAAACTTTTGTTGGCACCGTTTCCATCTTGCGCTGGTACTGGCTCTCTTCAGAGTTCTATTTCTTCTTAGCTTTTTAATCTAGGAGCCTTGCTATATTTCAGAAATTCAATTCATCTCCTGTAGGTTTCTCTTACACGCATAAAGGCTGGAATCATAGTAGTCACGAATAATCTTGTGTATTTCTGTGGCTATCGGGTTGTAATATCACCTGTTTCATTTCTCATTCAGCTCACTTTGGGTCTTTCCTTTCTTGATTAATCTGCCTAACAGTCTATTTACTATTCAAGAACCAATCTTCTTGTTCACGTTCTTTTTGTATATTTGTTCAATTTCGTTTAGTTTCTCCAGCTGATTCTTTTTATTTCTTTTCTTCTGCTGGCGTTGGGTTTAGTTTGTTCTGTTTCTCTAGCTTCCTTGAAGTGTGACTTTCGATTGCTCTTGCTCTTCAGACTTTTTGATGGACTGTGCATTAATTATGCTGAACCCATGTGATTCAGGAATTCCATACTCAAGGTGCTATCCAATTTAAATGGGGTATGTCCAAAGGGATTATCTTGCACTCCATGTCATTGCCAAACTTACTCACAATAGCCAAGATATGGACTTCTACCTAAGGTATCCATCATATGGATGTAAGAGAACAGAAAAAAGACATATCCATTCAGCGATAATGTAATTCAGTCTTTTAAATAGAAGAAATAATCCTTGTTCGATTTGTGTCAATGGTGGTATTTGCTGTTGTATATATCAGAGAGGGGATATAATCTGTATATAATATGATAAATATGTACATGGTAATAATGTATTATGTATATATAAATACCAATTAAATTACACATGTACTATATATGTGTTGGTATATATCAAAATGGCCAGTGCGTACCCTTTTAATGTCTCACCACAAAAATTGTCCTAAAATGCCTTCATTAGCTTAATCATTACAAATATACTTATTCCAATAATCACATCTGTTTCCCATTAAAATATGTATTCTTAATATTTCAATTAAAATATTTTGAAAATAATGCAATAAGAACACAAAAGTGGAAAAATGATTATAGACCTTTTGATGTGGAACTGAAATCAAACACGGATATTAACCTATGATTTCTACATACATTTATAAATAGATGGTGTCTACTTCATTCTTTACTCTTTCAACATTTTCTAGACATAATTTGAGATTTTTAAATTCTGTCTTCTTGAAATAGGAGATTCGTCAATATTTAGCCTTTCTTCTTTCTTAATGATCTACAGGGATAAATTTTTCTGTAACCACTTGTTTAGCTGCAGCCTACACTTTTTTTTTTTTTTTTTTTTTTTTTTTTGAGATGGAGTCTCGCTCAGTCGCCCAGGTTTGAGTGCAGTGGCGCCATCTCGGCTCACTGCAAGCTCTGCCTCCTCGGTTCATGGCATTCTTCTGCCTCAGCCTCCCTGGTAGCTGGGACTACAGACGCCTGCCAACACACCCAGCTAATTTTGTTTTGTATTTTTTAGTAGAGACAGGGTTTCACAGTGTTAGCCAGGATGGCCTCGATCTCCTGACCTCATGATCCACCCGCCTCGGCCTCCCAAAGTGCTGGGATTACAGGCATGAGCCACTGCACCCGGTCCATCCTACACATTTTATATCATGTTTATATTATTGTTCTGTCAAAGGCCCATCTGTATTTGATTTTGGTGAGAATCCCATGTGCACTAGAAAAGAACATGACCTTTATTATTGTTGCAAGCATTGTTCCATATGTACAAGTTTTGTGGCCATTATGTTATATAAATCTTCTATAACTTTAGTAATTTGGAGGTTTATGTACTCTATCACATATTGCTGTGTTAACATATATACCATTAAATTGAGCAACGACTGGGCAAAAGGAAAAATCAAAAGAAAATCTCAAGACAAACAAAAAATACAATGACTAAAACTTATGAGATGCACCAAATCTAGTACTAAAAGTTGATTGCAATGAATAGCTATATTAAAGAATTCAAATTAGCCAACTTCATACCTCAAGAAACTAGAAGCAGAAAAGCCTACGTCCAAAGTTATTATACAGAAGAAAATATTAAAGTAGAAATGAGACTAGAAAAACTAGAAGAATCAGCAAAACTAAATTTTTCTTCAACTAAAAGGTGATAAAACTTAGCCTAAGAAAAAGAGTATCCTCAAATAACTCTCAAATAGCTAAAATAAGAAATAAGGAGACATTAGAACAAATGCCTCAAAATGAAAAGGATTATAAGAGACTATTATGAAAATTATGCACTTATAAATTAGATTATCTACAAGAAATCAAACTTGATTTATACAACCTATGAAAACTAAATCAAGAGGAAACAGGAAGCCTGAGCAGACCAATAACAAATAAGATTAAATTAGTAAACAAAAACTTCCCAAAGACCAGAACCAAATGGCTTCGTGGATGAATTCTAAACATTCAAAGAAGAACAGCAATCCTTCTTAAACTCTTTCGCAACCCAGAAGAAAGAATGACCCAAACTCATTTTATGAGGCCATGATACACTTATATCAAAGCCAAAGATAATCACAAGAAAATAAAACTACTGGTCAGTATCACTGATAAACATAAGCGTGAAAATCTTCAACACAATACTAACAAACCAAATTCAATAGCCCATTAAAAAGATAATAAACCATGGCCAACTGAAACGTATCTCTGGGATGCAACAATGCTTCAACATAGGCAAAATCAGTGTGATATAACACATTAAGAGAATAAAAAAATTTGCAGCAAAAGTGTTTGACAATTCATGTCAAAACTCTGAAAACAGCTATAGAAGGAACTTACTTCAACACAACATATCATATATGAAAAGCCCACAGTTAACATAATAAAAAATGAAAATGTTTCTCCTATGATCTGGTACAAAGCAAGGATGTCCATTGTCACCACTTCTGTTTAACATGGTACTGAAAGTCCTAACCAAAGCAATTAGACAAAGTATCAAAATTAGAAAAATATTAAAATCATTTCTATTTGCAGATGATATGGCCTTAGGGTTTTTATATACAAGATTACACAAAAAACTATTTGAATAAACAAATTCAGTAAAGTTGTAGAACATGAAATAGCACACAAAAATCAGTGACATTTCTGCAAACAATGAGTTATTTGGAAGGAAAATAAGAAAGCAATCCCATTTAAAATAGCAAAAAATATATTTAGGAATACTTAATCCAATGGGGCAACACATCTAAAATTAAGAGCACGGAACTCCCAGTACAAATACGGAACATTAGAAGACAATGGAGGGACATCCTCATATTCATGAGGGAAAGCTTTTCTCAACCTACACATTGAAACCTCGCCAAGTCTACTGTCAAGTGGGAGGATAAAAGAAAATCATTTTCAAACATACAAGGCCTCAAAAACATTCCTCCCACGTATTTTGTTTATAAACTATTGAAAGATATGCTCCGCAATGGGGAAGTTCTCAAGTAGAAGACGTGGTACAGACAGTCAAGAATCCAGAGGGTCCTGGTGAAGAGGCAGCATCCCAGGAGGACCTGGTGCAGCCCTGGGGCAAACAGTCTGGATGGAAGCAGCAGAGCAGGGGCGGTAGAAGGGAGGGCCTGCGAAGATGACAGCGAGAATTCTAGAAGCAGTCACAATTTTAACAGGATCTTTATCAGAAGGAGATATATATATATGTATAGACAGATTGGTCAGTTTTCTTTCATATATACACATATACATGTATACACACACACACGTATACATACACACAGATATATGTATCTCCAAGCTACTGGGGAGGCTGAGGTGGGAGGATTGCTTGAGACCAGGAGCTCAATCTCTTTCTTGACCCAGCTTGTCAAAGATTGCCAACCCTCAAAACTCCTGTCCTGTCCCCACGCCAAAGCGATCACAACTCTGACTTCGGACATGGGGTTCTATCAGTGTCGGTCTTCCCTCTGTGTTCTTTAGACCTACGTGCCTCTCAGAGCATGCTCAGAGGAGACTGCACCACACAGGCTGCTTGTGCCCCTCAGTCCTCTTGTGCCCCAGCTTGCCCTCTGCATTTGCTCTTCTGCACATCACTGATGGTAACTAGTTTGGGGACCTTGTTCACCAAGTCAGGTTTTGTGAGGTGAAGTCAAGTTTTGTTCATAACCCTCTATGCTCTTCCATTAACGGCTGGGACTCTGGAAATAAGCTCATTCTGATGGAAAGGCTGATAAGGAATCTGTTCTGTTCTTTTTAAAAATTCTTTTAATCTTCCCATTTTTGTGTCTTTTCTCTTGAGTAATCTGGGATATACCGGTATTTGAAATACACATCTTTGTAACCAGGGCACAAGAATGATTTTGCTTGGACTGTTTGGTGGCCTCAGACACAGGGTTCAGAAGCATCTTTCAATGTCATTTATCTTTTTATCTGATCTTGAATTGCTTGTGTATTTGTTGTTTGTGCATGTTTATGTCCTTGTGCACTAATATGGGTTCTTCTCACTACAAAATCAGGGCCCCTTCCTAAAATTCCAGCTAGATAACTAAAGGGTTTTAAACCAAAAATAAAATTCTAAGGCTGCCTTAACCATCTGAATAGGGCCCTCCTCTCAGCAAGGGCATTCCAAAGTTAACCTGAAAAACTAGTTCAGGCCATGATGGGAAGGAAGAGATTGACGTGCCTCACAATACCCTCCCGTCCCTTGGTCCCTTGTGGAATTACTGATAGAACAGATTCTTTAAGTCTGATAAACATTTACAATCTGTTTTCTCTGAAGCCTGCTTGCTGGAGACCTCATCTGCAAGATAAAGCCTTGGTCTCCACAACAAACCCTTACCATATCCAGACATTTCTTTCTACTGATAACAACTCTTGCAGCTAATTGCCAATCAGAAAATCTTTGAATCTGCCTCTGACTTAGAAACGCCCACTTCCAATTGTTCTGTGTTTCCACGTCAAACCACTGTATATTTTTACACATACTGACTGATGTCTTATGTCTCCCTAAAATATGTTACACCAAGTTGTGGCCCGGCCACCTTGGGCCCACGTTCTCAGCATCTCCTGAGGGCAGTTCTGTGGGCCATTGGTCACTCATATTGACTCAGAATAAATCTCTTAAAATATTTTACAGGGTTTGACTCTTTTCATCGACAGGTTAAAGTATACAATTTTATTTATATAATTTTCAATGAATAGTAAAAATTAAACTGTAGTATTTAGGAATATTTATCCAGTAATGCAAGAAAAAGTCCAGGGAATAATTACTATGAAATTCATTTGGCAAAATAACTGATCAATATTCTTCACTGTCAAGGCCCAAAAAAGAAATGTTATCAACTTAACTGAAATGTTGTGACTGAGAATTTCTCAGTCAAGGTTTATTAAGCCAACATTAGAGTATGCCTAGAAAGATAAGCCACAGACACACCTGTGGTCGTTTTTCCAAAGAGGTTTCTGGAACATTCAAGCATGTATCCATTTTCTCAAGGTGGGGGAAGGCATATAGGAAGACGGGCAGGTTGGTGGTAAGGTCACTGGTTGCATTTCTGTGCGACTTCAGTTAGTGCCCAGTCAATGTACATTTGACACAAGATAAGGTGAATGTTTGAAAAGAAAGAAGGAGCCAAGGAAGAGTCAACTCTGTCGAAGTCCCTGGGTAGGTGGAGGAATGATTTGTCTCATCTGGTCTTTGTTCTGCTCCTGGAAAGCAGCTTGTCATCAACATTATCAGTGTGGAATGGAGCAGACTAATTTTAGGAGTTAGAAGTAGATCACAGACCTAAAGTTACAGTAGGCATGTTTTTACAGGAGGCCAAGAAAAAATTTACTTCTGAGTGATCTGTGGGGGCAGTCCCTTCACAGATGCCTGAGACTCTTACCTTTCCCCGGGATCTGGCTGATGGATAATGCTATTTAATAGTACCAGCTCTGTATTGGGAAGAGGGTGTTTGAGTGACTGAGCCTCCAAGCTTAACCTTTACTTTTGCATAGAAGTTTAGGGGTCTTGAGAGTTTGAAATTTCCTTTACAAATTGCAGGAGACTAGGCAAAAATAAAAACTAAAATCAGTGTGGGGATCCTGAATGAGATCTTGGAAAAAGGAATTGTCATGAGTAGAAAAACTGGTGAAATGTAAATTTGCTCATTCTGATCATTGTTTTATGGCTATTGAAATGTCAAGATTAGGCCAGGCATGATGGCTCACACCTGCAGTCCCAGCACTTTGGGAGGCCGAGGTGGGTGGATCGTCACCCTGAGGTTAGGAGTTCAAGGCCAGCCTGGCCAATGTGGTGAAATCCCATCTCTAAAAATACAAGAAAATAGCCAGGTGTGGTGGGGGTGCCTGTAATCCCAGCTACTTGGGAGGCTGTGGCAGGAGAATCACTTAAACCTGAGAGACAGAGGTTGCAGTGAGCTGAGATCATGCCATTGCACTCCACCCTGGGCAGCAGGGGCAAAACTGTCTCAAAAGAAATGTCAGCATTACGAGAAATTGAGTGAGGGCTATGTTGGAAACTCATCGTGTTAATTTTGCCACATTTTTGCTTGTCTAAAGTAGTTCAAACGAAAGAGACATTTAGAATAATGCCTGTCTTTGCCCTGGGGCATGTGTGGTGATCAAAGCACAAGAGGGTTCTGGAGTGCTGGTTATGTTCTGTTTCCTGACGGGGTGTGGGGATTATTTCATGAATGGTTTCACAACTCTTTTCTTGAGATGATTACGAATGAGTTTTGCATTGGCATTTCTAGGGTTATGTATTTCATAAGAAGAGATTAACACTGATTTATAATGTGATTTTCTTAGAAGCCCTGCTGTTGCCTGTGTCATTAAGTGCTGATTCAGTTTACTCCCTAAAATTACAATGTAGCTGGAATTAAATATCCCCAAGCAAAGACTTCTTTCGCCTATGTTGCAGGCCTTTCAGTAACTTCTCCCTTTATGTTTTACCAAATCAAATGAGGGATGTTAACTACAATATTTAAAGCTGTTAACTTCTATTATATCTATAATTACAGAAATATACATGAAGAAAAAACTTTTTGGCAAATTATTTGGCAACAAATGATCCTAGATTCAAGGTTTTTATACAATTCATTTTTTTTCCAATTGATTCTGGAGGGACTGCAGAGTAAACATGAGGCGTAGCATGTAAAGCACCAAGACAACGAAATAGCTGTTAAAATGCAGAAAATGTTTAATAGCAAATAGAAAAATGTCACCGTCAGTGCATCCGAGGTACCTATAATACATGATTCATTTTTGCTTTGTATTTTGTATTCTCCTAATGATGCACGCAGTTTTCAAGAATCAAGAACGCATGGTGTTGTTTCAGGAGGATGTCATGTTACTAACCGGCCACCAGGTGGCAGGAGGACGAGGTCACGGTGTCCCATAGTCGCACCTGCAGGATCCCTAATGGAATCTACAGATCATCACTGGGGACTGTGTCTTCATGTCTCGATTTCTCCTTCCTGTACGGATAGATCAGCCAAGGGAAAGTGGGGCGATATCTAACTTAGATGCAATCGCAAATGTGTGAGTGCAGTGCCTGAGGTAGAATCTATTCAACGAATCAGACTCCTGATGACAGCTTTGCCCAGAGAACCCACAGAAGACGGCCTGGCTGGATCACTAAGGCAGAGCCCCATTGTCTGAAGGAGCAACAGTTACAGGCTTAGAAAACGTCTGCCCTAAGAAGCCTCTCATTCTTCAGCTATGATCGACTCTAAGCAAGATAGTCAACTATGGCACAGAGAGGTTCGGTAACATGCTCAGGGCACACAGCCCAGAGATAAACAGGCCAATATTCAGACTCCAATGGGTTCAGCTCCAAGCATATGGCCTTATCACCCTGAAATTGCCTTTGAAATTGGGAGATGGGGTGGAAATAATGTTTTAAAAAGTTCAATATTCATGGGGAAAAAACCTTGTAAAAAGCTATTCAACACCTGAACAATCTGTAACTGGACATACACACGCCCGTATCACACAGCAGTGAAATCTGTGGGCACCAAGAGGAGATGCACAAACTACAACTAGTACACTCAGAGGAGGGACATTTTTCCACACTAAACAGGAAGCCATCACCAGAGAAGCCACCACAAAGCCAAAATTACAGAGGGAATGTTTTAGGAGTAAGGTGGACTAACTTCTAAACATAAATCATTTGCACTTTGAAATGAAGTGACAGAATGTCACCTTATAACACAAAATCATGCCACGTTATACAAGGAACTCCGCACCGTGAGGAATTCTCACTACAACTTTTAATTGTCCAGAGACAAATTTAATGAAATAAACAGCTACTGAACATCTATTACATGCTACAAGTTATATGCATTGGAAAAGCATAAATATGACACACTTTGTTCACAAAGGAATAAGTTTGTAGTAACGACAGCAGTTGATGGTATTTTGTCCTTGTTTTTCACACAATTCTAGTTAACATATTGAGTGTGTACTATTTTCTGGGCACCATGCTGGACACATCACGAATTATCTGACAAACATGTTGTGCTAAATTCATAAATTCAGTGCAAATGAGGGGGAGTCCTAAAGGCTGTCCTACCACCCAGATAGCTCTACTAGCTTGTTAACTACTTACCTGTTCTCCAAGAGGATTCTCTTCTCTCACACTTTTGAAAGGACCACCCTGAGCTTTACTCAGAAGCTCTCATTGATTCTAACTGCACTGAGAAGATACAAACCATCTGAAGGGAGCTGAGTTGTAACACATGTGCTCTGCCTGACCTCCTGCTGTTGTCAATGACTCGGCCATGCTCTTACAAAAGGTCAGTCTGTTTCTGTGCTTTCGGCCACTCTCGAAGGCCATCTTTCTGAAAGTTTCCTCCATTTCTCATGTCAATTTTCTTTTTGTACTGAATTATTCCTTTGAACTTTATACTCAGTATCACAGTGACAGCAACATTAACACATTGGTATCACATGTTCTTCTAGTTATAATCCACTTTCTTTACAAAAAAATCTAAAACTTTATACTCAACTTACTTTATCTACTTCCTCTCCCTTTATTTTACCCCGAATCATCTCTAAGCATATCTCCATTACAAATTGTCCAAGTTACAAATAACCTTCATGTTGCTAAATACCATAACCAAATCTCATTTCAACCATAAACAGTACTTGTTGCAGTTGCCAACACTATCTTTTAAACACTTTGTCTTAGATTTTATTTCTTACCTCATAAAATCCTCTTTTCTAATTCTTCATGTGACACCAGCTGCCTCAGATCTGTCTCAAGCTTTCAGAAAATTCTTTAAAAACCTATGTGTTTAAACACTTCGTACTCTGAGGATTATTAAATGTTTACCTATGTTCAGAGCTTTAAATGTATACCTATGTTCAGAGCTCTGATCTGAACTACAATTGACTTTACATATAGCTTCAATATTTTTATTTATGTATTTATTTTGAGACAAGTTCTCACTGCCACTCAGGCTGGAGCACAGTGGTGCCATCACAGCTCACTGCAGCCTCAACTTCTCAGCCTCCAGTGATCCTCCCACCTCAGCCTCCCAAGTAGCTGGGACTACAGGTGGGTGCCACCACACCCAACTAATACTTGTATTTTTGGTCAAGATGGGGTTTTGCTAATGTTGGCAGGCTGGTCTCGAAACTCCTGAGCTCAAGCAATTCACCCTCCTTGGCCTCCCTACAGTGCTGGGATTACAGGTGTGAGTCAGTGCACCCGGCCTAGCTTAAATACCTCATAGAGTTTTCCAAATTATCTTGACAAGTGAATTCTTGACTTCTGCTACAGGCCACTGTAGTTTTCCAAATCTCAGAAATTCAAATTTTTAGTCCCTTGGGCCCAAACCAATAAGTTATCCTTCACTCTACATCTGTTGCTGACATACCCCAAATCCATGAGCTAAATCCTTTTTGGTGTCCACCCTACCCAAGCCATCCTTGTTTCTCATCTTTGAAACCTCCTGAATTGTCTTCCTGTATCCATGTTTCCCTTTGTTCTATTTTCCTACACCACAGGCACAGTGATGCTTTTAGACATGTGTTTGTTATCATATGACACCCACATGGAAGACTCCAAGGACTTCCCACCCCACTCAGCCTAATTCAAACTGCCTTAAGGGTTGTTGTTGAGTCACATACAACTTGGAAACGTGCAGTTTCTGGCCATGGATGTTAACGAACCTGGTGTCCTGTTAATACTCAAGGAAAGCGGCAGCCGTGTTCTTTGATGCTAAGTACTAGAGTCTCTGCCCTGTGCGTAGCTGTGTCATGTGGAGCCTCCACCCATTCATACTCAGTTCTGTGCAATTCACCAGCAGTTTTTGTGGCCTAGTATTTGACAGCTGCTGTCTGTACTCAAGAGGGTCAGAGATCCAAAGATATTAGAGCTTACAGTTACTTGGTGTCAATACTATAATAAACACGACTAAAGTGTGTGCTTTATCTTCTTTGCCACTTGTGTATTGACATTCTTTTACTCTATTGCTACAAAACGAATCACAGAATTTGACTGTAGACATTTGATAGCTTTTGTAGGTTTCTCTTTCATTTTGTGTTGTTTAAACATGAACAAATATTGTGAAGGAGGATCTAGTTCAGAGTGAACGGTTGCTGTGAACTCTATCTGGAGTTTTTCTTCCCTAGAGAAAACAAACAATTATTTAACTGAATAAACCATTCTTGATACTTCACTGAAAGGTCTCTGCAGAACAGAACAGCTTTCCCTTGCTCCCCTGAGGACCATGAATCCAGACAGGGTCAATCATCCTAATTGCCAATAGTAAGTAGACGTTGGCAGCTGACCAAATCATCTCCAGGGAAACAGGGCACACGGAGGAAGGTCTTCGGAGCCTCACCCTCCTGGCAGTGACTCTCTAAGCATCACTTGTGGTGACTTTCTGAGCAGATGAGGAACCTGCAAGCACCTTTTTAAATGCCCCGTGACGTCCTTGTTTGAGGCTGTAGGTGAGAGGGTTGAGCACGGGTGTGACAATGGAATCGAGGCTGACACTACCTCGTCCTGCTCGAGGGTGTGGAACGAAGGGGGCAGCACGTGTGTGTAGAAGGCAGCTCCACGGAAGATGCTGACCACAGTCAAGTGCGAGGAATGGGTGGTGAAGGCCTTTCTGCGACCTTCAGCAGAGCACATGCGGTGGACGGTTAATGAGACAAGGGAGTAGGAGGTGGAGACGATCGAGATGGGGATGAGCAACATGAGGACACAGCAGATGCACATCCGAGTTTCATACAAGGACATGTCCGCACAGGCCAGTTTGAGAACAGCCGGGATCTCACAAAAAGTGGTTGATACTGCAGGAGCCATAGTAAGGGACAGTCACAGTGATGGGAGTGAGCAGAAAGCCAGCAAGGGAGCCACCAAACCAGGCACCAGCAGCCAGCAAGCAGCAAGAGAACACATCTTGTGGTCCATCAGGAACTGGGTAATCTCAGAGGGCTACAGCCAGCCACGTAGCCGATCATCAGCTGTGAGGCCCAGGAGGGAAAGCAACTCAGAAGCGATCATGGTCACGTAGCGGAAAGATCTGGGATGCCACAGGCCACCAAAGGAAATGGTCCTGGTCTCTAGGAACCAATGTCACGCAGGAGCTTCTGCGGCAGTGGGCGGCCGATGAAAAGGGTGTCCATGAGGGCAGCTCGGCTGAGCGGAAAGCACATGGGGGTGTGGAGGCGACAGTCCACCCGAATCAAGAATATCATGACCAACTTTGCAGTTACAGCCACTACGAAAACAGCCAAGATCACTGAATACGATCCCCGTAGCCTCACCCTTCACCAGAAGCCCCAGGAGGGTGAAGTCAGAGGATGATGTGTTCGTCATTGATGTGGCCCCACGAGCGTCCCAGGGCAGCGGGAAGACAAGGCCCAGGGAGGAGGCAAGAACGTGTTCAAGATGGGAAAGGTCTGCAGTGGAGGTGACACTTCTGAGGGTACTGTCAGGATGAAGCTTCCAGGGTAGAGGCTAGAAAAGAACAAGCAGACCAACATGTGCGTCATAAAGCAGAAACCGTGGCTGCATTTCCCTGTCAGAACTGCTGCTTCTGTATTGTGTCTGTGTTCATCATGCTGCTGGAGGTTACGGTAACCGCATGATACAATTGCTGTGCGCTACACCAAGAACGGGGTTTTAACCGTGTCTGTTCCGTCCATGCTGCATTTCTCGTCTCCAGGACGTTATCTAGCCCTTAGTAGGGTTAAGTAACTGCTAGTTGGAAAAGCAAGATGCTCGATTCATTGATTGGCAGAATGGATAAAGGGGAGTGAAGTAAATCACTGAGGAAATGGTTAGGATACCTTTTGAGGTTTCATGAATAAAATGTTCCCTATGTTTCATTATTTGTATAAGTTTAAGGGCGAGTGCAGTGTCACGACATGGATGTGTTGCACAGTGGAGTCTTGCCCTTTAGTGTAACCGTAATTCAAACAGCGTAGGTTGTGCTCGTATTAATTTCTCACCCCTCGGTCCCCCTTTCACTCCCTACTCCTCCAAGTCTTCGATGCCTATTATGCCACTGTAGGTCTACAGTTGGGACTCCTCCCTGTTCTCTGTGCTGTTTTACTAACCTTTTTGCAGATCTTTCTTCAGATAGTTTTCTTCACCCTCTAACTTATTTGCAAAAAGCTCCAGAATTAAATTTTTAAAAAGCGGTTTATGACACTAAGCTGACTCCTTACATTGCTCTCCATTGCTACTGTAGGTTTGGGAAATGGGCAGGGAAATTACAAGGAAAGTGTTGGCAGGTTGAAGCTATGTCACCAGAAGACACAGGAGCAGGGTTCACCGAGCTACATGTCTGCCAGCGTTAACCAGAACTGAGGCCAGAGCTAAACTCAGGCTTAGAAAGCTATGGAGATGTATGGGAATGTGACAGCAACAGGCCAGTTTAAGGAGGGATTTTATCTTTAACATATCAGGTAGAAGATTCAAATGTTAGACAAAAAGAACCATACATGTAGTAAAAATTACCACCCTCTGCCCACCCACCAGCCCCCCATCCCCGCATAGCAGGCCTCAGTGGCTTCAGTTTCAAACATTTATCAAAGGGGGAGCCTAGGTGCACGTTGCAAGGCTTTTTCCACCTTTAACATGTTGCTGGACACGTTGGCTCCGCTATCTAGTGTTGCCAGATTTAGCAAATACAGGTACAGGATACTCAGCTATGTTTGACTTTCAGATAATCAAAAAATCTGTTTAAGTTTTAATGTACTTACAACCAAAAAAGGGTTCACCGTTTATCTGAAATTCAAATTTAGCTGGTTGTCCTTTACCACGCTGAAGTCATACCTGGCTTCACAAAGGTGCCAGAATTGTAATGACCTTGAAAAGTGACCAGTAGAATCACTGCAAATTAATAGAGTCTAAAACACGTTATATACCAACATCAAAATTAAACTGGCTTCCTCCCAATTTCCCTGTGATGGATACATTCAGATTACTGTGACAGGGGCTAAGGACTGTGGCCTCCTCTGTCAGGCCTCCCAGAAATACTCCGTGGTCAAAACTCTAAGTCTATGTCAGCGAGTCTTAGCCTCCTGACCTTTTAAATTCTATTCCATTTCCCAAGGATAACTGAACACATGTCTAAAAATATATTCTCATTCAAAGTCCAAAAATATAAAACATAACTCCAAAAACGTCCTAGAATCAACCCACACTAAGGAGAAGAGAGCACATCTCTGTCATATTAAACAAATTCAAACATTTTATCCAAAATGTGTAACACACTAAAAACAGGCCAGGTGTGGTGGTTCATGCCTGTGACCCCAGCACTTAGGGAGGCCAAGGATCACTTGAAGCCAGGAGTTTGAGATGAGCCTGGTCTAGGCAACATAGCAGAGCTCGTCTTTATAAAAACATGAACTAGCCAGGCGTGGTGGTGCATGTCTGCCGTCCCAGCAACTCAGGAGGCTGAGCTGGGAGAATTGCTTGAGGCTAGAGTTTGAGGTTCCAGAGAGCTAGGATTGTGCCACTGCACTCCAGCCTGGGTGACAGAGCAACCCGTCTCTAAAAAAGAAATGAATAAGTAAAACATTTATAACAATTAAACATCTAGAGCATTTCTCGTGTCCACAGTTCGTAGGTGCCTGGCTTAATCCATCGTGACATTTTAACCTGGTTGTTCCACGAACTTTCCCACGATCTCCCTGCTGTCCCATGAATCCCTCCCGTCTAGTCTCAGCACAACCATCCAAGTCACAGTGGGACCCCCGCATCGCCCCAGGCTGCTTTCCGCTCGAAACCCTGCCCTTGTGCTTTATGCCATGCGTTAAGGCCCGTCACGTTCTGAACGTTTCATCCTCTGAAATCATCTCCTGCCGACTCCAGCCTGTTTGTCCCTGGGCTGCAGCGACGGTGGCTTCCTTGCTTGTTCTCTGTCCCCACTTTGCAAGAGCCCTGAGCCCAGGCCTTTGCGTCTGCTGCTCCCCTTGGCTGGGCTCCTCCTCCATCCATACAAGGCCATCCCCTCGTGTCCTTCCGGGCTTTGCTCAAAAGCCACCTGCTCAGAGGGGCCTGTTCTGGTCCTATGACTTTCTTCACTTTTCTTCACACCGTCTGACACACTATGCTGTGTTTTATCTCTTCAAGCTGGAAAGTAAAGCTTCATGTGAATAAGGGGTTTTGCCGATTTTGTTAACTGAACTCTCACCATCTAAACAACTGGCACATTGTAAATCTTGGTTGAATAAATCGTTTTTAAACACATGCAGCCAGCAAAAAATGCAAATTATTTTATGCTTTTAAGATATCTAGAATTCCTTCAAAACACCTCCTGATTTTATAAAACGTGCTCAAGAAATAATTTTCATGCCAGGCACTTGTGTTTATCTTCAATGCAAAATAAAATTGACAAAAAAAAAGGGATCCGCCCACATTTGATAAGAAACTTCATTCTAGGAAACAAATCACAAGTTTCTAAGATCAGACAGCAATATAACTTCTAAATCATTCGTTTATATACAGTACAAATTTGAGAATGATGCTGTGGTTTAAAATATACCTAGAGTAACTAAGATGTCAGCATAATTCACAAAAAAGGAGGGACTCGCCACTTCCTCTGCCTTCTGAATCTGTCCTCGCTATGACAGGTCTTCACTCAGGTAGGTACCAATAGGTTGAAATAACTTTAGCTTCAAGTGTCATTACACATCCAGAGATTGTACTGTAGATGTTAACAGTTAGAATTCACCTTACGTTAAACAAAAAGAAAATTGTGTATGATTTGTTGCAGAATTCCATCTGCCTTTTATGATTAGAATAGTTGTCTTAAATAATGCCATAGGGCTTAATTTGCTACTTAAATTGAATGATGCTCTAATACTTAATGTCAAATATAACCCATATGGGCAGAATAATCTTCTGCCTTCAGCAAAGGTCCTCATGTGCTAACGTCTGGAACCAATGAATATGCTCTCTTAAAGACTTTGCAGGTATGATTAAGAATTCTGAGATGAGGAGATTATTCTGAATTATGCTGTCGGACTCAATGTAAATGCCAAGGCCTTACACGGGAGAGAGGCGGCAGGAGAGTCAGACGTGATATGAAAACAGGTCAGGTCGGGGGGACTCAGTCGGTCTCTGGGTCTGACGATAGAGGGGACCCCAAGCCAAGGAATGTAGGCGGTCTCTAGAAACTGGAGAGGGCTAAGAAATATTCTCTTACAACCTCGTAGAAAAGAAGGTAGTCTTCCCAACATCGTGATTTCAATGCAGCGAGACCAGCTTCCAACTTCTGACCTCCAGGCTGTGATATTACAAAACTTGGTGGTCATTTGGTACCACGGCCATAGGGAACTTCTATGCCAATAAATGATTTTCTTCGATTTTAGACAAAATTGGGACGTGTTGCAATAATAAACGGGCCAGCACTCGTGTAGTGCTTGCTGGGTCCCAGGCACCGCGGCACGGGTGCCAATGTTTCCACCTGCTCCTCACAGCACCTCCACGGCTCCATCACTGGACTTATCCCCATCTCACAGCTGGTAAAACTGAGGCTCGGAAGTCAGGTGGGAGAGCTGGACCCAGGCTCAAGGACTCAGCTTTTGTTTTTCATGCTCTCTGCCTTAGCTACTCCCCAAAGACAATATCCCTTTGAGCATCACTTAAGTTTACAGCCAGCAAAAGTAGTTAAATGAATACAGGGTACAAGGCCATAAACACACAAGAAAAATATGGATTTCTGATCACAAGTTGTCAAAGTAATCAAGTGACAAAATGAAGTTAATTATCCAGAAACTCAAAATTCTCCCTAACTCCTGGGAAATTCTCAGTCATTATACACCTGCCTGCAGGTGTCTGGCTTTATATTGGGGTCCATGAAAAAAAAAATCTCAAATGTACCCCAAGAAAGGTCTTGCCAGTGCCCCTCACACATCTCTGCTGTGAGACTACAGAGGGCGATGACCCATCTTGCAGCAGACATCGCAATGCCCCACTCAACAGGCACGTCTCCAGTCCCACACAGCACTGCCACTGTTAACACGCAGCCCTGTACGTTCTATGCCCTGTTGGGATTTCAGATTTGAAGATCTCTAATGTGGCAGAGTTCACCTAAGGAGAGAACAATTCCGATGTTTCTAGCATAAAGACAAGACAAATATGTATTTAAGGTAATGGATATCTCAGTTACATTGATTTGATCTTTACAAATCATATGAATGTATTATCATATGTACCTTACAAAAATACAGAATGACCCTTGAATATTGCAATTGAAATAAACTCATTTCAAAAAAATTACAGAAGTGTGAACTGAATTTAAATACTTGTGGAATAGATGGAAATGGTACTCGAGTGATCCTATCAATGATTTATGAAACCTTTTTTCAACATAATTGTCCTTGTATACAATGTCTTCCTAGGTACTGAAGACCCCCAATGGGCAGGAGAGAGATTTTTAAAAGTTTTAAAAGACAATTTAAAGGGCCAACGCTGTAGTGAGACTTTGCTATTCTTATGGTTATGTTTAATTTTGTCGTAACACACTAGATCAATTTCTTAGAAGTTCCCTAAAGGAGGGGGCATGGGGGAACTCAAGTTACAGGACAGTCTCCTTACTATGGATCGAGGACAGTCATGGGACCATTTTTCATATTATTCACGACTTCAGCCAGATCAGATTACCTAGACTTAGTTACTGAACTAAACATCTTCGGAAAATTAAAGGTGTTTTTGGCCTCTTTTGCCAATCAAGTGATCTTTTCAGGCCTCTCTCAGGTGGAGTCGTAAAAACTCATCACTCCCTCCTAATACGTGTCTATCACTGTGCAGTTAGGGTCACATTCTTCTTACTCTAGTAAGGCGATGAAACATAGTGAAACGTGAATACACGCAGCGGGGCACTGGCTTGCCAGAGGCAGGGTCTTGAACTTAATTTTATTCTTCCCTAGAGCATGCACCCATGAAGCTTCCTCAAATAGCAATGTAGAAGGGCCACAGTGCAGAAATAGTTTGTCAATCTTATTCAACTTGAACTTCTACATGAGAGCTGGGTTGTATCAACATTGATAAAGGGGGAACCTCAAACTGCTGGTGGGAATTAGAACAGGTTTTCTGGGTTTTTTCTTTGAGAGAGCACGAAGTCAATGCCAGGAGTTTAAAAAATATGTACAAGCTTCCACTCCTAGGAAAGTGTAGTATGGAAATAATCAGATGAGTGGGCAACTTATTAAAAAAACCCATTCCGGTGTTATTTTGCAATAAGTGGAAGTAACCTAAGCATCTGCCAACTGGACACATACTAGATAATTTAGGTTTTAGTACATAATAGAGTTCTAAGTGACCACTGGAATGTAAGGTGATCTACATTCATCACCATATAGCAGGTTCCTTGTATTCTGAAGTGAAAAGGTGGCATATTTTCAACCTCTATAATATATATACATATGCATGTGTATGTGTGTATATGTATCTATGTGTGTGTGTATATATATGTGTGTGTGTAATCTCCTTACAACTATACTCTGCCTTTGAACTGAAATCCCTTAATACATACACAGCGTGTATTATAATCTTGTCCTTAGAAATAATCAAAAGGAAGATTTTTACTCTCAAATTACACGAAGCCATTACTCGCAAGCATCCTGCCTTGGGCCAAAATTGTATTACCCTTTCTCCCTTTGAAGTCGTTTCCCCACAGTTGACCCAGGGAGACAGCAAAGCAGTTCTCTTCATTAAACCTTCATATTCAGAAGCTGAGGCCCAAAGATATGGTTTTAACTGTTCAAACATGTTTTCTGATTAATTTTTTCAAGTTTATAGAATACTTAACACACCACTGATTTCAATTAAGCACTTTGGAATTCCAGGGAAAGAATTTTGATGACATCAGCTGACATATGCAATCCTAACCCTTGCAATTAAATTCAGTCATGAGTGTTCTGCTTCTACCCTTGAGCAAACGCCCCTAATGGAACTTACCTGTTTGCTTCGAAGAAAGAATATATGAAGAATCTAGCAAAAGCCAATGACTTTTTCCCATAAGCTGCAATTTTAAAATAGTTAGAAATCACTTAGTGAAGCTGGAAATAATTTAAGTACAGTTTTTGGGTTTTTTTTTTTTTTTTTTTTTTTTTTTTTTTTTTTTTTTGCTTCTAGCATCACCCCGACATGCAGTTCTACGTGTGAGCCTGTACGAGTCATCTAACTTTGTTAATCTCCAGTTTCCACGACATCTCTTCAAACCTGAGATGCCAAGTTTTTTGTTTTTTTTTTTGTTGTTGTTTGTTGTTTTTTAAAGGATTTTTAGAACCTAGAGTTTGTACTTTGGGGTAACTACGCCTTCTAAAGTGAAATAGTTTTCATTCATTTCTTACACTCGTATTTATTAAGGGCAAATTCATGAAATAGTTTTCACTCGTTTCTTATTTATTAAGGGCAGATTCTCCATCAGGAAAGTTTTTAGGTCCTTGGGATGCATCACAAGATAAAGATCCTTGTTTTCCAGGTTTGTGATGATTTAATAAAACCAAAGAAGCTTAAAGTGCTCATAAAAATACAATGTGAAATAACCAGAGTTGAAGCTACAGGTATTTATTTACCATTTTATATTCTTAACCAGTTGTATAAACCAAAGGAATGTAGTCAAAACAAACTACATATTTTCTTGGCCTTTGATGACCTGAGATTTAGAAGGAAGCATACAGTGAAATGCTGGAAAGTGTGGGCATGGTCAAGGGAGTCACCCCGGTTTAAGAAATCTACCCTCAATACAATCCAACCGGAAAAAAGCTTAAAAATGCATCTGATTTTTATCATTTGTGTAAGAATCAGCCTATTGTATTAACTAAATAACCTATCAATGCCATACGATTATCTCTTAATACAATTGTTTCATGTATGGAACTTTGTAGAGTCAGGACCTGACGTTTTGGTCATTTTGCTTTCACATAATTGTCAGAATTCTCAGATTTCATTTAAAGTCAGTTTAACTTGACAGGGATGTTCCGTCGCTTTAATTTTTTCAATTTTCAGTTTTTAATTTTTGTGCATACAGAGGTCTGCATTCTTTTCTTTATACTAAATAATTATTTAGCATATTAGTTATCTAATTATCTTCAGTTTCTCTGATCATTCCTTTTTGCCTCTATCTTCCTGAGTATTGAATAAGGCAGTTAAATAAGGCATTTAATAAGTAGACTTTATGCTTTCTTCTATTACAATTTCATATTGCCTAAATAGATGCTTGCTGTATAAATAAAACAAGTCTGTAGAAGCAAGTGTTCAGTTAACTTTATATCCATATCCCCTACCTGCAGAAAGACCCCACAGGGAATCCGATTACCCCTCCACGTGGGTCATCAGGTCCTCGCTAGACCAGCCTAACTGGCCTCCAACAGCAAATGAACATGGCTTTCATCAGCATGTTGCTCTGAAGGGACCTTTGTCCCCAGGTCATTATGAGGGTTAAGCCGGCAGCTGCACATCGTGCCATGTGCTTCTCCCCTTTGTGTTCTGGAGACAGCCTTGCTGTTGCCAAGGCTGGAGTGCAGTGGCACGATCTGGGCCCATTGTAACCTCCCTCTGAGTTCTAGTGATTCTCCTGCCTCAAGCCGACCAAGTAGCTGGGATTACAGGCATGTGCCACCACGCCAATTTTTTGTATTTTTAGTAGAGACAGGGTTTCGCCATGTTGGCCAGGCTGGTCTCAAACTCCCGGCCTCAAGTGATCCACCTGCCTCGGCCACCTAAAATGCTGGGATTACAGGCTTGACTCACCGTGCCCCGCCGCTTCTCCCCTTTGTAAATTATATCAGTATCATGGCTTGGCACAAAACACCAGACCAGACGTTAGAAGACGTGGTTCTGAAGCCCCATCTGCCTCTCGCTTGAATGGGGAAATAATTTGCTGTGAACATCAGCTTCTACATCTCCCATGGGGCCAATTCTTTAATATTTTGTGAAGGTCAGAATCAAAAATCAGATAATATAGTTAGTTTTCAAAACTAGGGACAGTCCTGGGGACAGTCTGTTTTCATTACTTGGATTAGTGCATGCTATGTTTCAGGTATACAACTGATAATGTTAACTAAGTTACTAAATATGTATATTACTAAAATAATTCATATATTTTAATAAGCAAATCTGGTGACCACAAATTACCTTATAATTTGGTGAGATGACTGGGGAAAAATCCTTGGTCACTCCCTTTTATAGTGGGACTAGTTTTATGTGTGAGAAGAATGGGTACCCAGCATGTGTAAAATGAGAATTTTTTCTAAGTTGTATTAAAGTAGAGCCTACAACAGAAAAGTGTGCAACAGTGGAAAGATTGATAAATCACCAGGAAAAGAACATGTTGATGTAACCACCACGGAATTGCTTGAATAGACTCTTAAACATTGAATAAGTCACCTCCTTCCATGTCCCGATCACTGAAGTCCATGATATCCCTAGAAACTTGTCAAGATGCACCCCACTTATTGCTTCAGGTATACTTTTGAAATGTCTGTCAGTGTTAGAGTTAAATATTCTAGCTAAATGTGCAGAGAATTAATCTTGGAAATGTAAGAACAAAAGTCCTATTTTTTAATATATAGCAACTGAGGAAATGGGAAAACACAAATGTCCCAGGATAGAGCACAGAGGCAGTGTGAACCGGAGTTTTGCAGAGGGAAATGTGAACTGGAGTTTTGCAGAGGGAAATGTGAATTGGAGTTATTGGAGTTTTGCCAGAGGGCAGAAAGAATTAAGAGGGGTGCTAGCTAAGGCAGGAGAATGGGGAAGGGGGAGGGACATTAGTGCAGATACAAAGCAATTAAATGTGATATGGAGCTACACGAAATAACACTGGAGCGATTTCATAGATGAATCCTGGTCTGTTTTCCTCATTAATCCCTCCAGGACCTTCTTCCCATCTCTTTTCCATGTGTTTGATTGCAGGGGTAAAGATCAATTATTAGGAACGTTCTGAATAAAAAACCTAGGGATTAGCATATTGAAGGGACTATTCTTTATCTACATCAGCAACAATGGAGAACATTGTACTTCCTGTGGTTGACACTAGAACATAAGGCCTGAGGAACCTTTGGCTTAGTCTTCAACTGTGTAACCACTTTGTCCTGTGTTTTCTAAACCTTTGTAAATCAATAAAATAAACACCAGGTCCCTCAATATTTTTTATTTCTATTTCAGGACTTACACACAAGAAGCAGCTCAAGTTAAATGGTGGGGTGAGTGCAGTCTTGGCTTAGTTATGTATTCCCACCCAAAGTCACACGTCTATCAAAGCACCACCACCTACCTCCACTCGTTACAGAAATACTTAGCAATATCAGTGATAGATGTTGAAGAATAAGAATAGAAAATTGAGCAACTTATTTCCAAGGGAACTTAGCCTAATAAATGTAGAATGAATAAATCAAGACATTTTATCTGTTACCATTTAAAGCGTAAATGGCAGTTTTGTAAGATTTTTGGCCGTGTAACCAATCTTATGGCAGAGTCAATTTTCAATCAATGAATCAATTATTTATTTCCAGAAATATACTGGACTCCATGGGGAATAAAGACAGGGCAAGTATTTATAATGCTTTATCACTTGCTCTGGAAATAAGAACATTCATAAAATGTAAGAATACAGAACCAAAATACGCTAGTATCAATCACCTCCTACAAGTTTTCTTAAATAAAACTGCTAACGTTTAGTCACTGGAAAATATTTCTACTTGTATGTGAATGTTTGAAAGTAAATCAAGGAGGGGCAAATGCTCCGATTTCCCTTTCAGAGATGGTCCCACCAACACAGACAGGAAGGATCATGATCGCAGGTTAACACGGGCACTCCAGAGGCTGCTGGGCCTCGCCAGGATGGTTTCTAGGCCTGCCTGAGAACGCCCTCCTGGAAAGGCTTTCTTGGTGAATCCACTTGAACAAGTTTGGCTAATGCAGAGATGCTCCCACAGGCCTTTTGGCTATTGTTCCCGAGTAATCATCGAACAGGATGATTTTTGCCTGTTTAATAATTTTGAATTTAGCTAAAAAAGGTGACACTGAACAGGCTTCAGAAGCATACCGTATTTTCATGGAATAGCTGCGTTATTGGTTGCAGCCACCGCGGATGTTTGCAGAGTCACCCACTAGTCCCCTCCCTGATCACAGTTGCCCTGATGCCCCTGGGAGTCCCCGGTAGTCTTTCCCCCTGTCACAGTCGCTCGCCCTGATGCCCTGGGAGTCCCCGATAGTCCCTCCCTGATCACAGTCCGCCACCCCTGAGCTTCAGAAGTCAGTAACCAGTATTTTCTGGAATAGCTGCGTCATTGCCGCAGCACTGCAGCTGTTTGCCCCGGAGTCCCCGCTAGTCCTTCCTCATCACAGTCCCCACCCTGATGCTTCTTGGGAGGAGCCACATCATCCCAGCCCATCACTTTTCAGAGCTGCGGGCCCACCTCCTTTATTCTCAAGCCCTGTTAGATGAGTGGGATTGAGCATGGGGGGTGGAGGATGGTGTTAGAAGAACACCTACTTATCCTTCCTGGGTGTGGTAAGGAAATGGGGCAGCCACGTTGGTGGTAGAAGCTGCCCCCGTAGAAAATGCTCACCACCATGACGGTGGGAAGGACACGTACAAAGGCTTTGCGCCGGCCCTCAGCAGACTTCCATCCGGTGGAACAGTCAGGAGGATGACCGCGTGTGACACAAAGAGATGACGGACAGAAGGGAGCAGGCAGCATCAGCACGCAGCAGGCATACATAGGGTCTCCGTAGAGCGACGGTGTCTATGCACGACAACTTCAGCACGGGCTGGGATCTCACAGAAAAAAGTGATTGAATCTCTCGGGAGGCTACAGAGGGAAACCTCATAGTGGAACAGGGAGTCCGCATGAACCCATCCAAGGAAGCCCCCACCCAGGAGCCGAGCACCACGAATAAGCAGACCCCCTGCGGTTCATGAGGAGAGGTACCGTAGAGGGTTGCACACACAGCCACGTACCGGTCATAGGCCATGAGGAACCCAGCCCCAGGAAAGAATTCCCCTCCATCCGGGTCCAGGGGTAGTAAGAGATCTGAAAGTGGCACAGCCCAGGAAGGAAAATGGGTCTTGGTCCTGGGACGAGGTCCCTGGAGCTCTTGGGGACTGTGATACAGATGTAGATGGTATCCATGATGGAGGAGCTGGCTGAGCAAGAAGTTACATGGGAGTGTGGGAGGCCGGGAGTCCCATGGGATGGAGCCAGAATTCCCCAATGACCACGTTGGCTGTTTATCGCCACCACAAAGGATGGGAGAAGACTATTGCCAAAAAAAGAGAAGCCCGGGGAAGGCAGGGATGGGTGGGAGAGGCCTATGAGAGGAAGTTAGTGGAGTTCTGGAGAAAGACCTCCATGCCCCATGGGGTCCATGAGAAGCTCCTTGGGCTGTCAAGGCAGAAATCTGGCAGCTTATTTAATGACCTGACATGTAGGAAGAACCCACCAGGAATAGTATGTCAGCAGCGTGTGATAAAACAGATCGCCTACTTCAGGGATCATTTGAAATCCCAGTTTCAGTGTTAATGATCTGTATGATATTGGACAGAAAATCTCAACTCAGTTTCATCATCTGTGAAAAGTCATCCTAGTTCTATACAGGCTGGATGTGAGATGTAAATGTAATAATTCATACAGTACCTGGTTTAGAATCGGCTTATTTTGAACTATCTTCTGAATACATTTTATAATCTTATCACTCTAGATTCAAAGTTTTCTGAGGGTGGTTACTGTGCCTTATTTCCCATTTCGCCTTGTAATACATGGTTTGGATTTAAATTGCTCTATCTCCATTAAGATGATTGCATTAAGATCATACACAGACATTCTACCAATTTTGTAAGTCACAAGTAGATATCTAGATAACTGACTTTTTTGGCTGCTGTTACTAACAGCTTTACGAAAGTCTGCAACCTCAAAGCAGTACAGATGACCTCATCTGAGGTCAGGAGCCACTGTCTTGTGGTTAGACTTTTGTCCTGCAAAGAGAGTCCATGTTTTAGTCATGGATTGCGGCGACACCTTGTGTCTATTTTTTTCTCACAGTAAATCTGGAAGGACCACCACAAAATGCTTCAGAGCAGGGCTTCAGTTTCCTTATCATGGTGGTCCCTTCTGGTTGACACCGTGAATTCTGCTCAAGTTTTATGACTAAATACTGCACCCGTATCTCTCAATGATGACCTAATAGTCTCTTAAAATATTGTTTAGCCGAAATGCTAGCGTTTCTTTGACAGTGGAATCCTGAACCTGTCCTAGTGTTATATCATCCTAGGAATCCACTGCCAGCTGCATTTTTCCCTCAAATTTCTCTACCATTTTGCTGATCCTTCAGTGTCTCTAAGAATAACTACAGTCGGGCACAGTGGCTCACACCTGTGATCCTAGCACTTTGGGTGACCGAGGCAGGCAGGTCACCTGAGGTCAGGACTTCGAGACCAGCCTGGCCAACATGGTGAAACCTCATCTCTACCAAAAATATGAAAATTAGTCAGGTGTGGTGGCAGGTGCCTGTAAAATCCCAGCTCCTCGGGAGGCTGAGGAAGGAGAATCACTTGAACCCAGGAGGCGGAGGTTGCAGTGAGCTGAGATTGTGCCACTGCACTCCAGCCTCGGCAACAAGAGCGAAACTCCATCTCAAAAAACAAAACATAACAAAATCTATAGATGGTAAAGAAATTTCTGAACTCAGAAGACATAGCAGTATCAGGCATTCCTTGAACTAAATGGAATGAATTCGTGCTTTATTTTTGAGTAGCATGAATGCATGTTCCTTTGATAATGTTCAGGGATATTGAGGGATGAATTGTTTCCTTTTTATTATTAGATTATGGTGTATTTCTTACTTTAGTGACAGGATTACTGAAGAAACCTGTTTCTGTAAAACGTTTTGCCTACCATTTGTTTCCAGAATAGTGACGTTTGCAGTCTCTGAAGCATCAGTAAGGAATAAACTCCCCTTCTGTTGAAACAAAAATAGGAACAGTAGGGACCGTTTTCCTTCTTAGTGCTCCAAGATGGAGATGTGAGTAACAGACCTAAAAGATGAGTCAACTTCCAAAGGGAGAAAAGCAAAGCCGTTTTGTGTTGGCCTGTGCTGAAACTTCAGTTTTCACACATTGGTTGAGGAGAAAAAAAAATACATGAGCCTCAAATATTAACTCCTGTCAAGCTTGATACGTCAGCTACTTTTGCCTTCTCCAATAGGTGGAAGATTTTCTTGTGACAGCCACAGCTTGGAGTCATGGGTCAAGAGACTATTTAAACATAAAATTCCACTTACAGTGGCTTTTGCAACAGCTTGTTGGAAATGAAAAGTATTTATCTGGCAGACAATAAGTTTATCTTGACTCACATCTATTGTTTCACTTAAATGCATTATGGGTATTATACATGAGTTACTCTAGTGTTGTTAGCTTACAGTCAGCTTTTTACAAATATACTTTGAGAAACTGAAATAGGCAAGAATGAGACAAATGAAAGTGACTTAATTACTTTTGAATCAGAACATGAGCCAGAGCATTTCGTTTCATGTAAATAATCAGACTCCACAAGGTATTCAAAGAGGAAGCAAAACACTATTGTCTTAAATGTCTATGATAAAGGAATAAAACATTTTCAACTCCTAGATCTTATTGTAGATCCCAGAAGAGAGTAAAAAAAGTTGAAACAGGAAAGATATTTTAGCCACCTCCCTTATTTTTATGCAACCGAGACCATGTTTAAAAAAATTAGATTGTGTTGTGTGTTCATATGTGAGCATGGTATGTGTGGTGTGCACATCTGTGAGTGTGGGGGTGTGTGTAGGGAGCAGGCCCCATTGAAGAGCAGAACACTACACTGCTCGGCACAAACGAGCAATTCACCCATTTCAATGAAGCCAATATTGAGAACCAAATGTGACATGTTCAAATGCGAGCCCAATATTATTCCACAGGATAGTGGGCATTGCAAGTAGGCAGACAAAGTATCTGCATTATGGACAAAATGTTATCAGTTACTTCTGTTTATGTCAGTTCCAGGCATCTAAATATTAACATTAGAGTTGATGCTATGAACATTATGTGTGGTTTGGCTTATTCACACACACAAGATCCTAAGATTCCATTCCCCATCAGGTCATCTTTCCTCCACTTTCATTATTCTCCACTCTAAGACCTTTAGGTCTTCTTGTACCAACTAGTCTTAAAAAAAAAAAAAAAAAAAACAAAAATCGAAAAAAAAAAAAAAAGCTTTTGAAAAGGGAGACAAAAAAAAAAGCTTTTATTTCCATGATCGAAGCTTCAGGCCTTTCTGCTGTTCAAGGCGGGGAACACTTTGTCCCCAGTGCAGGTTAGAACATAACCCAGAAACCCTGACCCCCAGGACCAGTTGTAACATCACCCAGTGTTGCAGCATAATGCACGGGAGCTCTGCGTCTGTTATCTGCACACTTGGGGCTGATGGGTAAGGGATGAGTGAGCTCACCAAGAGGCATTTATTCTACCTGCCACATGGCGAGAAGCAGGAAAGAGAATGAGGAGAATCTCTGCAGGGTGCCAGGTGATCTAAGCTGGATGTTTCAGGACAACAGTCCTGGGGTGGTTCTGGGAGAAGCCACAGAAATCAAGCACAATTGGTGACTCACTGAAAATGGTATGAAGAGAACTCCGAGAGGTCCGATGTTCTTCTACCAGGAAGAGCTTCGTGCAATTCATTCTGACACCCCTTTCCGGGAATTCAGCATGACTAGAGCTATAAGAATCAGCCAGTGTCTCTTCTGTGGCAATCCAGCTGCTAACCAGAACTGACCTTCTCCACTTGACACAATGTATCTGGCACACAGCTTTAAAGGGAGGGGTTTTCCATTCCATCCTTGGAGACAGAACGCCTCAAGCGCAAACACATTCCGTGTTCAAGACTCACTTAGTACAGTGTGAGCTAAGATTAATAGCAACTGACAATATTCTTAAGGGGTATATAGCTAAGATCGATTAATGTATCATATCAAAAATCCTCATAAAAGCAAATCATTTTAAGTCTAAAGTGGGGACTTCTAAAAATGAAAATGTGTCAGGGCCTTTTAAAAGCTATTTAACCACAACAGCTAATGCCATTGTGCTTTACTCAGCTGTTAAATTGCTCTGGGGATGACATGCATAGTTACTTCTCCAGACCTGTGTTCTTTCAGTAAAAGAATGGCAACGTCACCAACATGTTACGAATCCAAAGTGCCACATAGCTCCAAGAGTCATCATTCATCACTGAATGAGAAAAAGGGGGCCAAGGATAGTATATTGGGATCTTTCTGCTTTGATTAAAGCTTGTAAAGAGAAAATGGTGTGAAAGGCACCAAGAGATAGAGGAAGAGAAACAAAGTTGTGGTATTTCCCAAACCATAAAGAACAGGGCTTTACATGTGCCGGGTACTTTAGAAGTTTTACATACATGAAGTCACCGCAAACCAGAAGATGCTACACATCAGCTTGAGTAGTGGACAGAGGTACAGATTCCCCTTATCTGTGGGAGACAATTTAAGACTCCCCACCGTGGATGTCTGTAACTGCAGACAGCACTGAGCCCTATACATCCACCATTTTCTATCCCATGCATACATACCTATGATCAAGTTGAATTTATAGATTAGGCACAGTAAGGAAGGGATTGACAATAAAACAGAACACCGAAGACAATATACTGTGGCTGTAACTTTCAGTTTGATGTGTGACAGAACTTGCAATTTTTTCCTTCATTATTTCAAAGATAAAGTTTTTCTTAACATAGATCTTGGCAAACTACTCAGCTTATGAGGTTTTTTCTCTCCTTAAGTCAAGAACTTTCACCTTTTTACTTAAAGCATCTCGTAGCCTCTCTTTGGCACATCTAAGTTGCCAACTTCACTGCTCCATCTCTTCGGGGCCATTAAGAAAAATTACGAGTTACTTGAATCCAAGCACTGTGAGCCCGCCACAGTCGATGACCTGGACAGCCACCAATTGACTCGGGGTAGCACAGACAGCGTGAATAAGCCAGATTCACGTCCTCTGCAGGACAAGAGTTCACCACACTACTCAAAATGGTGTGCAATTTAAAATTCTTAAAATTCGAGATTTTTTCATTTAATATTTTTAAACATGGTAGATAGCAGGAACCTGGCAGACTGCAGGTAGCTAAAACTGTGGAAATAGAAGTGTTGAGAGGAATACTATGTCAGAATTCCTTACCTCAAAGGTTCACCCTGGGGCTAGAGACTAAAGTGATCTTAAAGCATGAAACTTTTAAAGAGAATCTAGGTGGATCACTGCTTTGGAAAACAGTGATCACAAGAACCAGAAGACAGGAGTCAGTTCAGTTAAACAGTGCAATAGCAGAGAGGGAAACCGGTCTGATTCTGAAACTCAAGACTGAAGGAGAGGACATGATCAAAGACAGTGTGAATAATGTCAGAAAAGGCTCGAAAGCAGGAATTAGCAGGCACCCGGGGTAAGAGAAAGGGGAGAGTCCAGTCTAACTACAGCCCATGGAGAGCTGAGGTGTGTGGGGTGGAGTGTGGCTGGAAAGTGAAGGCGGAGAGACCAGAACTCAGTGTTGAGAAATAAGGTGTAAACGGGAATTGTTTCAGTAAGAAAGTTACATGCTGAAATAGGTACGTACAAAAGATCTGGCAGTTTTAGCCTTGAAAGTAAGATTAATATTAATTGCTACTCACAAGTGTTCATAGCCACAGTGGGCTTTGGCCACGGAACTCCTTTTCTACCTACACAAGCTACTCCTGTACCCCTCTCCCCCCAACTTTGGTCTACTTTTATGAATGAACTCATGTGGACCTTGTTTCCTATGTTAATCAGATTTTATCCCCCTTCTCTCCACAGCAATGTAGTATCCAAAGATGTGAATTTCTCTTTTCCTTTAACCTTGTCTCCAGTTCTAGTTACATACTGCCTTACATACCCCCTCTATCTGCATATTTAAATGGTAACTTGTCATTAGTGGAAAAGTAACCTACTTTCCCCTCCCATATCAACCGACATTTTGGAAATTTTCGGTGTGGAAAGTTAGGCATAAGATAGAAGAGATTTTCTTTGCTTTAAAAAACTCAGCACTATAACGGCAAGTAGGTAACATTTACCGAACACTTACTATGCCAGAAATTAGTTCAGTTTGAGGAATATAGGTTTTAACGCTAGATGCCAACTTACCTAAACTATATTGCCAAGGATTGTCACCAATGGACTAGTAAGAAGTAAGTGCATCTGATTTCCTGGAGTATTGAGAGTAAAAGGTCTAGTTTCGCATGGTGGCAATTAGAAATCAAAGGATCTGGCATATAGGCCCATCTAAGTCCACCCTGCTAATGCTGTAGAAGAATAGTGAGGGCATGGAGGATTACACGGGAGCAGCAGTGGTGAGCTGAGCTGAGCCGCAGACACCTGCAGCTACAAACAATGCACTCATTATGCCCACCCTACAGTCTGAGCTTCCAACATGTCCACATCTGCCCCTGGGCTCCAATTATTCAACTCAACAGGCTTTTATATGCTGTGCTAAGATGGCTTCTAGGAGACCTCTTTAATAGTTTATTTTAATTTTTTTTTTAAGATTTTATCTTAGGCACATGTGGATGCCTTATAAGGTAAATAGAAGAGGAAGGTTAGAATGAAAAGGAAAAAATATTTCCCTCCAAACATGCATGAAGTCTTCAGCCACACCTAAATGCATATGAAGGGAGCAACAATCATTTAACTTAAAATGTAAATTAAAATTTTAGCAAAACATTCAGAGGCCAACCTATGCTTATCCAATAATATGCACCCTTGCTACCGGTTCAAGTCTGAAACTTTCTCATTGTGAATACCAAGTACATTCTTCCAGCTGTCAGCTCTTGCCATTTTCCTCCAGTAAGTCTCTTCATGTTCTTCTAAACTATTAGATTTCCCTTAGCTTCCCACGTTTCGTACTAAATGCCTTTTTCCAATTGGCTGCTTGCCAATTAAGTTGAATATATGTATTTATGCTTCTTAATCCTGAGACGACCACTGCACCTCAGTTAGCAGCAGATAAGCTCACAGTAAGGTGGCCTTTTAACAGTTACAGAGGAACACCTCAAGAAAACATCCCAATATCTGGGTAATGTTCTGTTTTTCATGAAATCTAAGATCCTACCTCAGAAGCTGGGTCCGTCTTTCTAAAGCAGCAGTGGCAAGTCAGACTTCTTAAATACATGTGTGTGGGGGTGAGGCTAGGTCAGAAAGTCTTTTCACTAATAGATTTCCCACATCCCCCAGGAAGGATTCCTGGGTTAGCAATTAAGCCAGGTTGACTGGGTTTACCATGGATTTTAGAAGCAGCCCATCCTTTCTTGCAGAGGGTGCATTGTTTTCCCAAGTGAAGGACTGGAATTGTTTCTTGCTATTTCATCATGAAAATGTCTTACTGAATCTTGGCATCTCTCCAGAGAGATTTTGAGAAGTGATCTGGGGACAAGGGCCTCGTTCTAAATTGAAAATTTTAAATTTCTTTAAAAAACCTGTTTCTCAAAAGTCACTGGCCTATTTTGTTTGGGGAGAAATATTTAAAGTTATAAATATAAGTGTGAACCAAAGAGCATTGGAGCCAAGTCTCAGTGCAGAGGATTCTGGTGCCAAGGTTGAGGATGCACCTGGGAAAAAGGAACACAAAATGACAGGAGCATCCGAGATTTGTGCTTCTTCCAAAGAGGGTTGGGAGACTTCAATATTTAAATTTGAGGGGAACAAAAGGGGGGGGAAGTGTGGGTAAGTGGAGTAAGTGGTTGCCTTCTTTCAAGGCTTTGATCCGTGTTCACTGAATTTGCACTTTAGATGTGAAAGGAGAGGGTTTAGAGGAACAGTCAACTGGGCATTCATCTCCTGCTCAATCTGGATTTGTATGTAAAGGCACACAGAGGAAAGTCAAATACGCATTTCTTTCAGGGAAGTGGAGGGACGACCCCCAGGCCTGTCTGTCCACTGCCTCTGAAGTCAAGTCGCTCATTTACGTTGTCAGCACAACATTCAACAGAATGGTTTTAGGGTCAAGATCTTTGGGCCGGCAAGGAACTTCCTCGGGAGCAAAT
The DNA here is from genome assembly GCF_001698545.2 of Rhinopithecus bieti. Lineage (NCBI taxonomy): Eukaryota > Metazoa > Chordata > Mammalia > Primates > Cercopithecidae > Rhinopithecus > Rhinopithecus bieti. The sequence continues at coordinate 56,766 of NW_016811748.1, forward strand.
TGTGAGGCAGGTTCCTTGGGGAGGGCTGTAGCCTTCTATCTGTGTTAGCTACCCATTCGGGAACAGTGTGGAGTCTGTAGCTATCCAGTCAGGAACAATATGAAATAGTTTTTTGCATGACAGTTCCCAAAGCTTGACTTTTCCCTTTGGCCAAGTTTGGATCCCAAGAGTTATTTTCCTTCTACTTTCACGAAAGTGGTATTTGTCACTCAGGTTAAGTGTTCTTCAGAATTCTTTGTCTTATGCATAGTACAGAAGAATGTCGAATTCAGTAGGAGTAAAGGAGACATGAGAAACTAGAAGAATGAGGGAAAGGATGCAATGGGTAGAGAAAAATGAGGGTAAAACAAGTTATACGTTTTCTAAAAATTTTTCACAAGAGTATGTTAAGATATTTAAACATTAGGAAAATTGAGCTTCCTAACATTTATTTCTCTAATGGGGAAAAGGTGGTCTTGTTTGGGGAGCTGAACAACTTCCATAAGAGTAATAACATTGAGTGCTTTTCATGATTTAAGTCAGCTCATGGGCACATGATCATTTCTAGTCATCACAAATCCATTAGACACATACCTTATTCCTTATGTCCTCCTAATATTACAGATGAACAGAAAACTCTGTACCTCTTCAGCCTTTAGAATGTGATTTAATAATTCTTCCTAAAAAATTTTGTATGTCGTCCATAAAGTTCTCCAACTAGCTATTGGATTGATTGGATAGACTCTTGCCTTTGGTGTGATGTGTCTTTCTACAGAGCCACAAATGGGTTACGATCAATATTGATCCTCTACAACCCTGGATTGGTCTCAGTGCCTGATTTGGCTACAGCCACAGGGAAGTTGATTTTGCTGTCAACAACCAGTTTTCCTCAATGTGCCATAAAACTTTTTATAGTTGTCATGAAAGTGTTTGAGAAGTGCTGCTGTATCAATTAGGTTGGGCTTATATTAACTTTCCTAAGGAAAAATAAGACCTGTGAACAATGTATTGATTGGTACTAGTTTCTAACTCACATGTCACAGTATTTTGTCTAGTGTTGAATTTAGTTATCTTGTGAAAATAGAAGTCTACATTATTTCTATAAAAGGTATTTTGTGGCATCTCAATGTTCCTTTTCAAGGTTCTTATTCATTTTTCGCTTCTCTTCCTTAACTTTAAGAAGTAATCCTCTTATATTAGTAGGTATAGATTTCGTTGCTACAAGCTGAGAATGACTCCCACAAGTTTGGAGTTTAGGTTCTCAGGGTTTTAATTGCAAATAATTCTGCCTGCTCACTCTCACTCCATTCCGAAGTGCCACTTGACATTTAGGGTGAATCTATTTGGAAAAACCCTGCTAGTTACCTTAAGAATTTTTAAGTGTTCTTTCTAAATTTCTAAAGATATTGGCCCTCTGCTCATGTCTCTGAAAAAGACTTAAT
>NW_016811748.1:58495-60994 GCF_001698545.2 Rhinopithecus bieti
AAAAAAAAAAAAAAAAAAAAAAAAACACAGCTGGCGGAAAGCTCCGGCATAAAGCTGGTAATATTTCAAGAATGAGAAGTGAAAAATGCATAAGGATATAATGCGGGTTTCATCAGTAAAAATCTGGCTGAGAATTTAATTTTCATCATTTTCCATCTGTCCATTGTGGCCTGGTTGTGGTGGAATGTACCCAGGGGCCCTGGTGTGAGTTTCCTGTCTACCAGCCAGTGGGCTGCAGCTTCCATCATTTTTGTCCTTTGTTCACATACCAAATAAGTCAAAACTGTAGAGGTCTTCAAACCATTCTGAAAGTGCACCTGTGGTCACACATACTACACACGTTCTTTATGTGCCTCAATTCTAGGCTCCCTGAAGACAATGTCTTATTATTTCAGGTCCTTTCAGAATATTGGACTCTGGCTTACCCAGTGTGTGCCTCTCAGGAAACGTTTGTGGGAGGAATGAATTGATGTCTACTTTGTCCTGTTGGAGAACAGCATAGAACAATTACACTGTCACTGTTTAAAGATGAAGCATGTTCCTCTGGGGAAGTTTCCTTAAGTCTTGTTTTCAACTGGAGAATGGTCTAGTATCTTACAAGATTGTTCAGAAATGTAAAATTTATGAATCAATTATTACTATTTGCAGGTGAATGCATATACAAGTAGACATTTTTCTAATTTGGTATCACACCTAAACTTCTTGGCTCAATTCTAATTTGGGTTGTTTAATTCTGGAGGACTTGTTTGGATGAAGGTATTTGGAGCTGTCATTCTCAGAAAGGGATAACTCTAGACCAGTGCTGTGTCGTAGAAATCCTAGGGGAGCCACAGAGATAATTCCAAATTTTCTAGTAACCACATCAAAAATGTAAAATAAGTGAAACTAAATCTAGATCCAAATGTTATCTAAAATATTTACCATATAATCAATATAAAGTTTTAAGGAGATATGTTGCATATATTTTTAAGATTTGGAATTCTTAATGTAACTTGTGCTGACGGCACACCTTGCCTTGGAGCAGTCATGCACTGGACGGTGCAACTCCGTACGATGCAGAGAAGCTATCCACATAACTGATGTTTCTAAATGTGGTAAGATATTAACTGATATGGATATACATGCATAATCTAACTTCATTTGAGAGATCCCTCTTGGGATAGTCTAATATTTAGTTTATTCATAAAATGTTATGCTCCCATTTAACTTAATTGTTAATGAGTCGTATGTTAACCAGTAGTTTTCTGCTGCAAGAAGGAAAGCAAACACTGCTTGACCCTAAACATTTTCTCCCGTGATTTCTTCCTATGGATTCTCGGATGACTTCTCAGAACTCGGCTCTTTTTATTCAACACGGGTTCATTTTCAAACATGCCACCTGATAGAAGTTGAGCACTCGTATTTGACAATGTACAAACGTGTTCAGAATGGTAGAAATTAGGTCAGATCAGTGCAGTTATTCAATAGGCAACATATACACTCTTGGTGATATTCAAACTGCTGAGTGTGAGAACTCGAATCTAGTATAAGGAGGGCAGTCTAGGACGGGGACAATCCTCCTTTCCTCCCACCACCCTCTCCTATTCGATCAGGCTGGTTCCTTATGTGCATCCTCCCGATGTAAGGTGGTACTCGAAAGATGGAGATGAATGTGGTCATGAACAAAATGGTTTCATCATGAACTCTAAACAGTAGTCACCAAATCAAGAAAATCATCCTTAACTATGACATGAGATGTAGCACAATCCTGCTCAGGCAGCTCTCAGGAAATTAGCTTCAAGAAGATGACTTGACCTTGGTTGGTTCATGACTGCTTCATAATGTTTTAGGTAAATCGGATACCTTTCCAACCTTGCCGATATGTCTCTCTTGTGTACCCTACAGAGCTATGGAGCGGGGCGATTATTCCGTGTATGCCGACTTTATCCTCTTGGGTTTGTTCAGCAACGCCCGTTTCCCCTGGCTTCTCTTTGCCCTCATTCTCCTGGTCTTTGTGATCTCTGTAGCCAGCAACATGGCCATGATCATTCTCATCCACATAGACTCCCGCCTCCACACCCCATGTACTTCCTGCTCAGCCAGCTCTCCCTCATGGACATCCTGTACGTTTCCACCATTGTGCCCAAAATGCTGGTGGACCAGGTGATGAGCCAGAGAGCCATTTCCTTTGCAGGATGCACTGCCCAACACTTCCTCTACTTGACCTTAGCAGGGGCTGAGTTCTTCCTCCTAGGACTCATGTCTTATGATCGCTACATAGCCATCTGCAACCCTCTCCGCTACCCTGTCCTCATGAGCCGCAGGATCTGCTGGTTGATTGTGGCGGCAGCCTGGCTGGTAGGCTCTATGGACGGTTTCCTGCTCACCCCCGTCACCATGCAGTTCCCCTTCTGTGCCTCTTGGGAGATCAACCACTTCTTCTGCGAGGTCCCTGCCCTTCTGAAGCTCTCCTGCATGGACACGTCAGCCTACGAGACAGCCATGTATGTCTGCTGTATT
>NW_016811748.1:63445-80366 GCF_001698545.2 Rhinopithecus bieti
ATTTTGCCTGTTAATAATTTTGAATTAGCTAAAAGTGACACTGAACAGGCTTCAGAAGCAATACCGTATTTTCTGGAATAGCTGCGTTATTGGTTGCAGCACCGCGGATGTTTGCAGAGTCCCCACTAGTCCTCCCTGATCACAGTTGCCACCCTGATGCCCTGGGAGTCCCCGGTAGTCTTTCCTGGTCACAGTCGCCGCCCTGATGCCCTGGGAGTCCCCGATAGTCCTCCCTGATCACAGTCGCCACCCTGAGCTTCAGAAGCAGTACCGTATTTTCTGGAATAGCTGCGTCATTGGCCGCAGCACTGCAGCTGTTTGCCGAGTCCCCGCTAGTCCTTCCTCATCACAGTCCCCACCCTGATGCTCTGGGAGGAGCCACATCTCCCCAGCACTTTCCTCAGAGCTGCGGCCACCTCTTTATTCCTCAAGCTGTAGATGAGTGGGTTGAGCATGGGGGTGAGGATGGTGTAGAAAGCAGACACTACTTTATCCTTCTCTGGGGTGTGGTAGGAATGGGGCAGCACGTTGGTGTAGAAGGCTGCCCCGTAGAAAATGCTCACCACCATGACGTGGGACGAACACGTAGCAAAGGCTTTGCGCCGGCCCTCAGCAGACTTCATCCGGTGGACAGTCAGGAGGATGCGCGTGTAGGACACAGAGATGACGGACAGAGGGAGCAGCAGCATCAGCACGCAGCAGGCATACATCAGGGTCTCGTAGAGCGACGTGTCTATGCACGACAACTTCAGCACGGCTGGGATCTCACAGAAAAAGTGATTGATCTCTCGGGAGCTACAGAAGGGGAAACTCATAGTGACAGGAGTCAGCATGAACCCATCCAAGGAGCCACCCACCCAGGAGCCGAGCACCACGAATAAGCAGACCCTGCGGTTCATGAGGAGAGGGTACCGTAGAGGGTTGCACACAGCCACGTACCGGTCATAGGCCATGAGACCCAGCAGGAAGAATTCCCCTCCAATCAGGGTCAGGTAGAAGAAGATCTGAAGTGCACAGCCCAGGAAGGAAATGGTCTTGTCCTTGGACAGGAGGTCCTGGAGCATCTTGGGGACTGTGATACAGATGTAGATGGTATCCATGATGGAGAGCTGGCTGAGCAAGAAGTACATGGGAGTGTGGAGGCGGGAGTCCACATGGATGAGCAGAATCATGACCACGTTGGCTGTTATCGCCACCACAAAGATGGAGAAGACTATTGCAAAGAGAAGCCCGGGGAAGGCAGGATGGGTGATGAGGCCTATGAGGACGAAATTAGTGGAGTTCTGGAGAAGACCCTCCATGCCCATGGTCCATGAGAGCTCCTTGGGCTGTCAAGGCAGAAATCTGGCAGCTTATTTAATGACCTGACATGTAGGAGGAACCCACCAGGAATAGTATGTCAGCAGCGTGTGATAAAACAGATCGCCTACTTCAGGGATCATTTGAAATCCCAGTTTCAGTGTTAATGATCTGTATGATATTGGACAGAAAAATCAATCTCAACTCAGTTTCATCATCTGTGAAAAGTCATCCTAGTTCTATACAGGCTGGATGTGAGATGTAAATGTAATAATTCATACAGTACCTGGTTTAGAATCGGCTTCATTTTGAACTATCTTCTGAATACATTTTATAATCTTACCACTTTAGATTGAAAGTTTTCTGAGGGTAGTTACTGTGCCTTATTTCCCATTTCACCTTGCAATACATGGTTTGGGTTTAAATTGCTCTCTGCATCTCCATTAAGATTGTGTTAAGATCATACACAGACATCTACTTGTGACTTATGAAATTGGTAGAAGATATCTAAATAACTGACTTTTTTGGCTGCTGTTACTAGACAGCTTTACGAAAGTCTGCAACGTCAAAGCAGTACAGATGACCTCATTTGAGGTCAGGAGCCACTGTCTTGTGGTTAGACTTTTGCCCTGCAAAGGGAGTTCATGTTTTAGTCATGGATTGCTGCGACACCTTGTGTCTATTCTCACAGACTAATTTGGGGATCATAAATCTGGAAGAACCACCACAAACTGCTTCAGAGCAAGGCTTTGGTTTCCTTATCATGGTGGTCTTTCTGGTTGACAATGAATTCTGCTGAAATTTTATGACTAGATACTGCATCATATCACTCGATGACTTCATCTTCTCTTATTGTTTAGCCAAAACACTAGCGTTTCTCTGACAGAGTGGCATTCTGAACCTGTCCTACTGTTATGTCATCCTAGGAATCCACTGCTAGTTGGGTTTTTTCCTCAAATTTCTCTACCATTTTGCTGATCCTTCATGTCTCTAAAAATAACTACAATCACAGTTGCAGTGGCTTACACCTGTAGTCCCCAGCACTTTGGGCGGCCGAAGCAGGCAGATCACCTGAGGTCAGGACTTCGAGATCAGCCTGGCCAACATGGTGAAACCTCATCTCTACTAATACAAAAGTTAGTCGGGCTTGGTGGTAGGTGCCTGTAAAATCCCAGCTACTCAGGAGGCTGAGGAAGGAGAATCGCTTGCACCTGGGAGGCAGGGGAGGCGGAGGTTGCAGTGAGCCGAGATCGTGCCATTGCACTCCAGCCTGGGGGACAAGAGCGAGACTTCGTCTCAAACAACAAAACATAACAAAAGAATCTATAGATGGTAAAGATATTTCTGAACTCAGAAGACAGCAGTATCAAGCATTCCTTGAACTCAATGGAATGAATTCTCATGCTTTGAGAAACGTGAATGCATGTTCTTTTGATATGTTCAAGGATATTGAGGGATGAATTGTTCCTTTTAGATTATGGTGTATCTCTTCTCATTTTAGTGAAAGGATTACTGAAGAAACATTTCTGTAAAACGTTTTGACCACCAATACTACAAATATATCTGAATCTTTTGGTTCCAGAATAGTAAAATCTCAAGCATCAAGAAGGAATAAACTCCCCTTACATTGAAGCAGAAACAACAGGAACAGTAGACAGTTTTCCTTCTTAGTGCTCAAAGATGGAGATGTGAGTAATAGACCTAAAAGATGAGTCACCTTTCTAATAGACCTAAAAGATGAGTCAACTTTCTAATAGACCCAAAAGATGAGTCAACTTTCTAATAGACCTAAAAGATGAGTCAACTTTCAAAGGAAGAAAAAGAAAAGCAATTTTTGTGTTGGTCTGTGCTGAAACTTCAATTGATCACCCTTGGTTGAGGGGAAAAAAAATACATGAGCCTCAAATATTAACTCCTGTCAAGCTTGATAAGTCAGCTACTTTTGCCTTCTCCAATAGGTGGAAGATTTTCTTGTGACAGCCACAGCTTTGAGTCATGGGTCAACAGACTATTTAAATATAAAATTCCATTTACAGTGGCTTTTGCAACAGCTTGTTGGAAATGAAAAGTATTTGTCTGGCAGACAATAAGTTTATCTTGACCCATATCTATTGTTTCACTTAAATGCATTATGGATATTACACATGAGTTACTATGGTGTTGTTAGCTTACAATCATCCTTTAAAAATATACTTTGAGAAACTGAAATACGCAAGAATGAGATAAATGAAAGTGACTTAAAATAATTACTTTTTAATCAGAACACAAGTCAAAGCATTTTGTTTCATGTGAATAATCAGACTACACTTCACAAGGTGTTCAAAGGGGAGGCAAAACAAACTATTGCCTCAAATGCCTATGATAGGAGTAAAACCATTTTCAACTCCCAGATCTTATCTCATTGTAGATCCCAGAAGAGGAGAGTAAAAAACTAAAATAGGCGAAAGGATTTTAGCCACCTCTCTTATTTTTATACAACCAAGACTGTTTAAAAAAGATTAGAGATTGCTTGTGTGTTGTGTGTACATGTGTGTAGAGTGTTCATATGTGAGTGCGCATGGTATGGGTGGGATGTGTGTAGGGAGCAGACCCCGCTGAAGAGCGGAACACTACACTGCTGGGCACAAACGAGCAATTCACCCATTTCAATGAAGCCAATATTGAGAACCAAATGTGACATGTTCAAATGCGAGCCTGATATTGTTCCACAGGATACTGGGCATTTCAAGTAGGCAGACAAAGTATCTGCATTATGAAAAAAATTGTTATCAGTTACTTCTGTTTACGTCAGTTCCAGGCATCTAAATGTTAACATTAGAGTTGATGCTATTTAACATGATGTGTGGTTTGGCTTATTCTCACTCAAGATCCTAGATTCCATTCCCCATCAGGTCATCTTTCCTCCACTATTATCATTCTCCACTCTAAGACCCTTAGGATTTTTCCTATTCCCCTCATCAACTAGTCTTTCCAAAAAAACAAACAAACAAAAAAAAACAAAATCGAAAAAAACAAAAAAAAACGCTTTTGAAAAGGAGGAAGACAAAAAAAAAAAGCTTTTATTTCCATGATCGAAGCTTCAGGCCTTTCTGCTGTTCAAGGCGGGGAGTACTTTGTCCCCGGTGCAGGTTAGAACATAACCCAGAAACCCTGACCCCCAGGACCAGTTGTAACATCACCCAGTGTTGCAGCATAATGCACGGGAGCTCTGCGTCTGTTATCTGCACACTTGGGGCTGATGGGTAAGGGATGAGTGAGCTCACCAAGAAGCATTTATTCTACCTGCCACATGGCGAGAAGCAGGAAAGAGAATGAGGAGAATCTCTCTGCAGGGTGCCAGGTGATCTAAGCTGGATGTTTCAGGACAACAGTCCTGGGGTTGTTCTGGGAGAAGCCACAGAAATCAAGCACAATTGGTGACTCACTGAAAATGGTATGAAGAGATCTCAGAGAGGTCCGATGTTCTCCTACCAGGAAGAGCTTCGTGCAATTCATTCTGACACCCCTTTCCGGGAATTCAGCATGACTAGAGCTATGAGAAGAATCAGCCAGTGTCTCTTCTGTGGCAATCCAGCTGCTAACCAGAACTGACCTCCACTTGACACAATGTACCTGCACAGCTTTAAAGGGAGGGGTTTTCCATTCCATCCTTGGAGACAGAACGCCTCAAGCGCAAACACATTCCGTGTTCAAGACTGTCACTTAGTACTGTGTGAGCTAAGATTAATAGCAACTGACAATATTCTTAAGTGGTATATAGCTAAGATCGATTAATGTATATCAAAAATCTTCATAAAAGCAAATCATTTTAAGCCTAAAGTGGGGATTTCTAAAAATGAAAGTATGTTGGGGACTATTTTAAGAGGTGTTTAACCACAAATAACAGCTAATGCCATTGTGCTTTACTCAGCTGTCAAAATTGCTTTGGGGATGACATGCATAGTTACTTCTCCAGACCTCAGTGTTCAGTAAAAGAATGGATTAGTAACATGTTGGTGACACGCCAAAGTGCCACATAGCTCTAAAGTCATTTGTCACTGGATGAGAAAAAGGGGGCCAAGTATAGTGGGGTCTTTCTGCTTTGATTAAAGCTTGTAAAGAGAAGATAATGGTGTGAAAAATCACCAAGAGATGGAGAAAGAGAAATAGGAAGTTGTGATATTCCCCAAACCATAGAGAACAGGGCTTTACATGTGCCGGGTACTTTCGAAGCTTTACATACATGAAGTCACAGCAAACCAGAAGATGCTACACATCAGCTTGAATAGTGGACAGAGGTACAGATTCCCCTTATGTGTGGGAGACAGTTTAAGACCCGCCCCCCTCCCCGTGGATGTCTGGAACTGCAGACAGCACTGAGCCCTATACATCCACCATATTCTATCCCATGCATACATACCTATGATCAAGTTGAATTTATAGATTAGGTACAGTAAGGAAGGGATTGACAATAAAATCGAACACCTAAGACAATATACTGTGGCTGTAACTTAGTTTGATGTATGACAGCAAAACTTGTTTTCTTCCTTTGTGATTTCAAAGAAAGTTTTTCTTAATGTAGATCTTGGCAAACTCAGCTTATGAGGTTTAAGTCAAGAACTTTCACTTTTTTACTTAAAGCACCTTATAGCCTCTCTTTGGCACATCTAAATTGCCAGCTTCACTGCTCCATCTCTTCGGGGCCATTAAGAAAAATTACTGAGTTACTTGAATGCAAGCACTGTGAGCCCGCCACAGTCGATGACCTAGACAGCTACTGAATGACTCAGGGTAGCACACAGCATGAATAAGCTAGACAAAAGGACAATCCATGTCCTCTGCAGGACAAGAGATCATACTCAAGATGGTGTGCAATTTAAATGAAAAATCTCAGCTTAAATTTTTTAATCTTTAAACATGGTAGATAACAGGAACCTGGCAGATTGCAGGTAACTAAAACTGGAAATGAAAGTGTTAAAGAATTCTGACAGTTTTCCTCGTATGTCAAAAGGTTCACCCAAGGGCTAGAGAGACTGAAATGATCTTAAAGCACGAAACTTTTAAAGAGAATCTAAGTGATCACTGCTTTGAAGACAGTATATTGCAAGAACCAGAAGACAGGAGTCAGTCCAGCTAAACCGTGCAACACCAGAGAGGGAAACTGGTCCGATTCCAAAACTCGAGACTGAAAGAGGACATGATCAAAGACAGTGTAATTAATGTCAGAAAAGGCTCGAAAGCAGGAATTAGGCACCTGGAGTGAAATAAAGGGGAAAGTCCAGTCTAACCACAGCTGAAGAGCCCATGGAGAGCTGAGGTGTGTGGGGTGGAGTGCGGCTGGAAAGTGAAGGCGGAGAGACCAGAACTCAGTGTTGAGAAATAAGGTGTAAATGTGAATTGTTTCGGTAAGAAAGTTACATGCTGAAATAGGTTATGTACAAAAGACCTGGCAGTTTTAGTCTCTCCACAGCAACCTAGTAGCCAAGGATGTGAATTTCTCTTTTCCTTTACCTTGTATCTCCAGTTCTAGTTACATACTGCCTTTAGATATCCCACTCTACCTGCATATTTTTAAGGATTTTATCTTAAGGCACATGTGGATGCCTTATGGGATAAATAAAAGAGGAAGGAGGTTAGGGGGAAAAAAAGGAAAAATCAAATTTTCCTCCAAGCATGCAGAAAGTCTTCAGTCACACCTAAATGCATATGAAAGGGAGCAATTGTCATTTAACTTAAAATGTAAATTAAAATTTTAACAAAATATTCAGAGGGCAATCTATGCTTATCCAATAATATGCACCCTTGCTACCAGTGAAAGTCTGAAACTTTCTTCCAGCTGTCAGCTCTTACACGCCATTTTCCTCCAGTAAATCTCTTCATGTTCTTCTAAACTATTCGATTTCCCTTCGCTTCCCACGTTTCATGCTAAATGCCTTTTTTCAGTCATCTGCTTGCCGATTAGTGAATACATGCATTTATGCTTCTTAATCCTGAGAAGGACCACTGCCTCAGCTTTCAGCAGATAAGTTCACAGTAAGGTGGCCTTCTAACAGTTACAGAGTAACAACTGAAGAAAACATCCCAATATTTGGGAAATCTAAGATCCTACCTCAAAGAAGCTGGGTCCAAGTCTTTCTAAAGCAGCAGTGGAAAGTAGTCAGACTTCTTAATACATGTGTGTGGGGGTGAGCTAGGTCGAAAGTCTTTTTCACTAATAGATTTCGCCACATCCCCCAGGAAGGATTCCTGGGGTTAGCAATTAAGCCAGGTTGATGGGTTTACCATGGATTTAAGAAGCAGCCCATCCTTTCTTGCAGAGGGTGCATTGTTTCCCAAGTGAAGGAACTGGAATTGGTTTCTTGCTAATTTCATCATGAAAATGTCTACTGAATCTTGGGCACTCTCCAGAGAGATTTTGAGAATGATCTGGGGACAAGGGGCCCTCGTTTCTAAATTGAAAATTTAAATTTTCTTTAAAAACCTGTTTCTCAAAGAGTCACTGGCTATTTTGTTTGGGGAGAAATATTTAAAGTTATAAATATAAGTGTGAACCAAAGAGCATTGGAGCCAAGTGCTCAGTGAGAGGATTCTGGTGCCAAGGTTGAGGATGCCACCTGGGAAAAGGAACACAAAATGACAGGAGCATCCGAGACTTTGTGCTTCTTCCAAAGAGGGTTGGAGACTTCAATTTAAAATTTGAGGGGAACAAAAGGGGAAGTGTGGGTAATGGAAGTAAGTGGTTGCCTTCTTCAAGGCTTGATCCGTGTCACTGAATTTGCACTTTAGGATGTGAAAGGAGAAGGGTTTGAGGAACAGTCAACTGGGCATTCATCTCCCTGCTCAATCTGGAATTGTATTAAAGGCACACAAGAGGAAAGTCAAATACGCATTTCTTTCAGGGAAGTGGAGGGACGACCCCCAGGCCTGTCCTGTCCATGCCTCTGAAGTCAAGTCGCTCATTTACGTTGGTCAGCACAACATTCAACAGAATGGTTTTAAGGGTCAGATCTTGGGCCGGCAAGGACTTTCTCGGGAGGCAAATTGTGAGGCAGGTTCCTTGGGGAGGGCTGTAGCCTTCTATCTGTGTTAGCTAACCCATCTCGGGAACAGTGGTGGAGTCTGTAGCTATCCATCAGGAACAATATGATAATAGTTTTTTGCATGACAGTTCCCAAGCTTGAACTTTTCCCTTTGGCCAAGTTTGGATCCCAAGAGTTATTTTCCTTATACTATTCCACGAAAGTGGTATTTGTCACTCAGGTTAAGTGTTCTTCAGAATTCTTTGTCTTATGCAATAGTACAGAAGAATGTCGAATTCAGTAGGAGTAAACGGAGACATGAGAAACTAGAAGAATGAGGGGAAAGGATGCAATGGGTAGAGAAAATGAGGGTAAAACAAGTTATACGTTTTCTAAAATTTTCACAAGAGTATGTTAAGATATTTAAACATTAGGAAAATTGAGCTTCCTAACATTTATTTCTCTAATGGGGAAAAGGTGGTCTTGTTTGGGGAGCTGAACAACTTCCATAAGAGTAATAACATTGAGTGCTTTTCATGATTTAAGTCAGCTCATGGGCACATGATCATTTCTAGTCATCACAAATCCATTAGACACATACCTTATTCCTTATGTCCTCCTAATATTACAGATGAACAGAAAACTCTGTACCTCTTCAGCCTTTAGAATGTGATTTAATAATTCTTCCTAAAAAATTTTGTATGTCGTCCATAAAGTTCTCCAACTAGCTATTGGATTGATTGGATAGACTCTTGCCTTTGGTGTGATGTGTCTTTCTACAGAGCCACAAATGGGTTACGATCAATATTGATCCTCTACAACCCTGGATTGGTCTCAGTGCCTGATTTGGCTACAGCCACAGGGAAGTTGATTTTGCTGTCAACAACCAGTTTTCCTCAATGTGCCATAAAACTTTTATAGTTGTCATGAAAGTGTTTGAGAAGTGCTGCTGTATCAATTAGGTTGGGCTTATATTAACTTTCCTAAGGAAAATAAGACCTGTGAACAATGTATTGATTGGTACTAGTTTCTAACTCACATGTCACAGTATTTTGTCTAGTGTTGAATTTAGTTATCTTGTGAAAATAGAAGTCTACATTATTTCTATAAAAGGTATTTTGTGGCATCTCAATGTTCCTTTTCAAGGTTCTTATTCATTTTCGCTTCTCTTCCTTAACTTTAAGAAGTAATCCTCTTATATTAGTAGGTATAGATTTCGTTGCTACAAGCTGAGAATGACTCCCACAAGTTTGGAGTTTAGGTTCTCAGGGTTTTAATTGCAAATAATTCTGCCTGCTCACTCTCACTCCATTCTGAAGTGCCACTTGACATTTAGGGTGAATCTATTTGGAAAACCCTGCTAGTTACCTTAAGAATTTTAAGTGTTCTTTCTAAATTTCTAAAGATATTGGCCCTCTGCTCATGTCTCTGAAAAAGACTTAATCCATTTCCACACTGCTATAAAATACCCAAGACTGGGTCATTTATAAAGAAAAAGGTTAAATGGGCTCAGTTCCACATGGCTGTGGAGGCCTCACAACCATGCTGGAAGGTGAAGGAGAAGCAAAGGCATGTCTTACATGGCGGCAGGCAAGAGGCATGTGCAGGGGAACTGCCTTTAGTAAAACCATCAGATCTTATGAGACTTATTCATCATGAGAACAGCATGGAAGAGCCCCCCTTCCCCCAACCCCAGGATTCAATTACCTCCCATGAGGCTCCTCGCACTATATGCGGTTTATAGCAGCTAGAATTCAAGATATTTGGGTAGGGGCACAGCCAACCCATATCAGAGACACATTCCAGTAAGTTCTTCACTGGAAGTTCTGGCAAGAAAAAGTTATATGTTGAGGTTAAGATCTACAGTAAGAATAAATCTTCTCTCTTTGAAATTCTGTAGAAGGAAAACATGTGGCAATTCTCCTGTTGCACCTCAAACTGCAAAACTTATAGCCACTGTGTGCGGTAAGTGTTTAGGTAAGAAAAAAAACGCATTACATTTATGGTAGAAGACACGCAAATGTGTGTTGTGACCAACATCAGGTTCTAGACTAAAGCTTCAGGCTTCCCCCAGGAGTCTTAGAACACAGCCTCTGAGGATAAGATGGTGACTGCTATCTATGTTTGAATTGTATTTACGAGTTGATTCTCATATTAAATGTTCCATGGACGTGTTATAAGGGGGAAAGTCTGGAGAAGTCAGGAAGCAGCTGAACGATGACCGTTTCTTTGTCCTTAACTGAGTGGCGCCGAAACAGGTCGTACTCCTGGATTTTGAGTTGGGTGCACACCTTGTTAAAGTGATGGTGATACTAACCTTATGCTAAGCCATCCAGATGTTCATTGTTCCGACCTTCTCCTGTCAAAAATATCCTTAAATTCCAGGCAGCTTCCAATTCCATGCCCAACCCAGTTGCTGCATGTGGAGTGACTTGTTCCAGCAGTAATTTAAATTCAGGGAACCACAAGTCTTGTATCCTTCATTAATTGTTGCAGCGGCAGTTTCTTGAGTTGGTTTACCTTTCTGGGCATACACCTCCCACCACCTTTTGTAGGGGCCCCTGGATCCTATGTTCTAAGCTAATTAGTTGGGTTGAGCAATGGGTGTTGAGGATGGTGTAGAAGGCAGATACCTTCTGTCCTGGCTCAGGGTGTGGTAAGAGTGAGGCGAGTATGTGTACATGGGCCCATGAGAGGCCGACAAACCACCATGTGTGAGGGCAGGTAGGCCACAGCCTTTCCTTCCTTGCTCTATCCTTTAACTGTATGAGGATTCTTGTGTACGATGGTGAGAATGCAGGGAAAAGGGTGAGGGAATCACAATGCAGGACTACATGGCTGTCTCGTAGGCTAGAGTGTTCCATGCAGGAGAGTCGAAGGGCAGGGACTCGAGAAGAAGTGTTGATCTCCAATGAGGCCCAGGAAGGGGAACGCTGGTGACGGGGTGGCGGAAACTGTCCATAGCTCACTCCAGCCAGGCTGCCGCCCACAATACCAGCCGATCTGCGGCTTGCATGAGGACAGGGTAGCGTGGGGGTGGCAGATGGCTATGTAGCGTCATGGAATGAGTCCTAGGAGGAAGAACTCAGCCCTGCTAAGGTCAAGTGAGGAAGTGTGGGCAGTGCATCCTGCCAGGAAATGGCTCTCTGGCTCTCCTGGTCACCGCATTGGGCACCAATGGTGAAAATGACAGGATGTCCATGGGGGAGCTGGCGAGCAGGGAAGTACATGGGTGTGGAGGCGGGTCTATGTGGTGAGACTGTCATGGCCTTGTTGGCTGGCTACATGGATCCAACGACAGGAGAATTGAGGGCAAAGAGAAGCCGGGAACGGGCGTGCTGAACACCCAGAGGATAAAGTCGATACACGGATAATTCCCCCCTGTCCATAGCTCTGTGGGTACACAAGAGGGCATTCGGCAAGGTGAAAGGTATCCGAATTAGCTAAAAACTTATGAGCCCGTCTGACAACCAAGGTCAGTCATTCTTGAGCTTCTACATTTCTGAGAGCTGCCTGAGCGGATTTGTCCATCTTTCTGTTTAGGATGATTTTCTGATTTGGTGACTCTGATTTAGGTTCTGTGAAAACAATTTTTGTCATGCACATTCACTTGTCTTTCGAGTCCACCTTAATCGGGGAGAGGTGACATAAGAACGCTGTTCGATAGGAGAGGGGTGGTGGGAGGAAGGCGGATGTCCCGTCCTGACTGCCTCCTTATACCGATGATTCTCACACTCGCCGTTTGAATTCACACGTAATAATGTTGCCTTTGAATAATGCATTGATCTGACCTAATTTCATCTGAACCGTTGTACATTGTCAAATGCGGTAGGTGCTCAATTTAATCGGTGGCATGTTTGAAATTGAACCTGTGTTGATAAAAGAAGCTTGAGTTTGAAGTCTCCCGGATCCATAGGAGATACGGAGAGAAATGTTTAGGGTCAAGCCGTGTTTGCTTCTCCTCTTGCGCAGAATACTGGTTCATAGGACTCATTAGATAATTAAATGGGAGCATACTTTTATTGAATAACTAATTAGAGACTTCCAAGAGGCTCTCTTCAATGAGTTCGTTATGCATTGTTATCATATCGTTATATCTTAACACTTTAGGAACACATCATTTATGTGGATAGCTTCTTTACATCATACAGAGCTGCACTGTCCAGTGTGGCAGCCATGAGTCTCAGGAAGCTGTGGAGCCCGAGACATGATGCTCCAAGTCAAGATGTGCCATCAGTACAAGTTACATTAAGAATTCCAAATCTTGTTAAAATATATGTAACACAGCTCCTTAAAACTTTATATTATATGGTAAATATTTTAGATACATTTGGATGATATAGATTTGGTTTCACTTATTTTACATTTTTGATGTGGTTACCAGAAAATTTAGAATTATCTCTGTGGCTCCCCTAGGATTTCTACTAGACAGCACTGGTCTAGAGGTATCCCTTTCTGAGAATGACAGCTCCAAATACCTTCATCCAAACAAGTCCTCCAGAATTAACCCAAATTAGAATTGAGCCAAGAAATTTAGGTGTGATACCAAATTAGAAAAATGTTTACTTGTATATGCATTCACCTGCAAATAGTAATAACTGATTCATAAATTTTACATTTCTGAACAATCTTGTAAGATACTAGACCATTCTACAGTTGAAAACGAGGCTTAAGGAAACTTCCCCAGAGGAACCTGGTTCTCTTCAAACAGTGACAGTGTAATTGTTCTATGCTGTTCTCCAACAGGAGAAAGTAGACATCAATTCATCCCACAAATGTTTCCTGAGAGGCACACTGGGTAAGCCAAAGTTTGATATTCCAAAAGGACCTGAAAGAATTAAGACCTCTGTCTTCAGGGAGCCTAGAATCAAGGCACATGAATGTATGTAGTATGTGTGACCACAGGTGCACTTTCAGAATGGTTTGAAGACCTCTGCAGTTTTGACTTATTTGGTATGTGAAGAAAGGTCAATGATGGAAGCTGCAAGCCACTGACTGGTAGACAGGAAACTCACACCAGGGCCCCTGGGTACATTCCACCACAACCAGGCCACAGTGGACGAATGGAAAATGATGAAAATTAAATTCTCAGCCAGATTTTTACTGATGAAACCCACATTATATTCTTATGCATTTCAGTTCTCATTCTTGAAATGTTACCAGCTTTATGCCAGAGCTTTCCACCAGCTGTTTTATGATTTTTTTAAACCATGTTAAACCATTGGGGAAATTAAAGGCAAACATTTAGCAGCAAATTCGTATGATGGAGAGAGGTAAATGTTCACCCAGACCTGGTTGTCCACAAATTGGTCCACTGGGAATATGACAGCCCAAGAGGAAAAATGGGTCCAAAAATATGCTTGATCAGGGCAGCTGTGTCCCAAATCCTGACCATGAATACTCCTGGCCCTGAAACTTGTTAATGAGACCCCAGGGATGTCCCCAGCTTTCTTCACAAAGGGAAAGGGGAGATGCGAGTGGCTCTGTAACCACTCAGATTTTAAAACCATCTTCCTCTCACTGTCAGTGTTGATTCATTCCCTGTATTTTAAAAACTACCCAATATAGCAACGTTTAATACTTGGAAAAGAAGTAATCAACTGGGTTACTCCATGCCCCCATGTAATATTTGTGTCTATGCATAATTTCAAGCTTTAGTGAACTCCTGTTATATATACTTAATATTTAGCACCTTTCCCACGTAGTCTCTCTCTCTACAGACTATTGCCATGATTGAATGATGTGACACTCAGAAACATGAATGTAAACCAAGTTCACTTATAATATACAATATTGTGAGGTTGATTATGGCATAGTTCATGGAGAATGGTGTACGATGCTTAAGCCCATCACCAGATTGTTAGATGCTTAACAATAACAGAGCACACTTACGGCCGCATTGTGCTTGCCCCCGTGTTTAGCACTAGTATCCAAACTTGTTAATATGGATTTCTTTGATTAGTAAGAAAACTGAACATTATGTATATTGTCATAGAAAAGGTCATATCAATGTAGGTGATTTGTTAAAATTGGTGTCTTCTACAGAACAAGAACATTGATTTTTTAACATTTAGTAATATTCTGATGTAGTATTTAGGTGCAGCTATTTTGCCCTCAAGGTTAATTGTAACTGATGTTTAGGCCAAAAAGTTTTGAAATATTTAAGACATTTATCATTCTGTATGCCGAATGTTTGAAAAATATTTTCCATCCAGGTATGTGATTTGTACTATTTTACTTGAATGTTTAAAATGCTATTTATGCATTTAAAATCTTTGGTCTAGACATTACAAATTATGCAACTATTGGTTTATGAGGTCAACCATAATGAATTTGTACCTTAAGATCATGCCAGTGGGTTTATCTAATTGTAGTTCTTCAAATAAGCACGAGTCCAAGTGTGATGAGCAGGAATGACCTAAGTTCCAACAGTTCTCCTTGTGGATGTGGGAACACCAGCATGGGTCAAGTTAGTTCCCACCCTGGTGCACGTGTAAATTCTGGTAGAAGTGGGAACTAAACAAGTGAGCGCCAGGTTAGCCTTAAGATAGTAATAGCAGTGACAATTAACTTTGGGAATCTCACCTTCTGCTGTCCATATGTTTCTCTTAAACAGCAGATCCAACAGTAGGTAGCTAATTTTCTTCTACTTTATTTTTGATGTTGTCACTCGTCAGACTCTTGCTCTGCATCAAAGATTGGTAACAATTCTTGGTGACCATCTAACTCAATGTTTGAGTGCTGAAAGGCTAAGCTAGACAAGAGATGAGAACAGGCATAAAAATAGAGCATCTTGAGAAAACAGGGCTAATGGTGACCCTGACTGTAAGACATTTAATTCTCTGTATAATCAGATTGTTTCCTGCCCAGCAGTATCTTCACATGAAGTGTCACTTCTAGTTGAAGACAAGACATTTTCTAAAGTAAAATCACTTGGGGAATCTTTAGAACGGCAGAGAAGTTTTAAGGCCGAGAGATTGTCTTGAAGCAGACCAAGGGCATGATCACTCTCAGTCTCTAGAGAAGTTGGACCGAGTTCTCCCCCTGTCTATTCCTACCCTTGGAACTTTATTCTTGGCATTTGTTATGTAGCATTGTGAACATTAAAAACTGTGTTTAATCAGAAAGCTGGGTTTATAATCCTATCTTCATCATTAAGCTTCTGGATGTCTGGCAAGCACTCACATTCTGTTCTATCAGCCTCTGGGAATTTCTAAGTATTAAGAAAGTGTGGTGCAATGGTTTCTTGGAGCAGGATAGGGAGGGTCTTCCTAAACCATTTTTAGAGATACTTATGAGGTACCTAAGAAGGTGGCATACTACAAATTAGATAAGCTCTTTATAAAGATTGTTAAAATTGTATAGGTGAACATATGTTGCAATAAAAACTTTGTTGGAATTACAAATCTGTCTAGAATTCAAGTAATCTGCTACATTCTGATGTACACAGAAGTCCATAAAAGAAACGGAATCGAATTTAACATATGAGTAGCACTATCCACAAGTATCTACAGTTCAAAGTTGGACCTATCAGCTTCAGCATTCTCAATTTCTAGTTTGACCCTACTTTGCAAGTCCAGAATCTATTTAAAAGCATCCTGCGATTGATCAGCATCAAGACTGCAAACTTACCTTACACAGTATCTTCCCCAAACATGATCTGAATATTTAGAGAAAAACCTGACAGAACTAAGGTAGTAAAACAGTTGTTCAGCATTTCCTTTTATGTAGTAAGTGTGGGGAACTAAGAGGCATACATCAGACTTTCTAAACTGGAGGTATTCTATCTTCTGCATTTCAAACTTGTTTTCTGACCTGAAACAGAAGAGTGCAGGCAGGGAGTGTCTGAATTTAAACAAGGTACAGTGGATTAGGCACGGAATTATGTCTTGTTGGCAGAAAGATAAGGGTCAGTCCCTAACTATTATAAGACTTTAGAATACAGTGATAGGTGAATACTTTGAAGATCTAGAAACAGACCAGCCTGAATCTGTAAATGCCTAATACTAATGCAAAGTTGACAGCAGCTACATTATATGCAGGCTGCTAAGATAGAGATCCAGCGACTTACACAGGAGAGCTTGCATCATGGTGATGGCTAGTACTCCCATTCAGGAGGTAATTGACATCAGTATGTCTCTGGGGTCCTTGTCTCTAGCCTACAATTACACAGTTCATGTAAATGTGACAAACTCCTTCACCTTAAGAAAAATGTAACCTCAATTTACAAATTAAACACCCAGATAAAGTTATGTTGCAGGCAGCTGCAATTAAATTGCTTTCTTTTAACTTTGTTCATGGCATTGTTTTGAAAGTTTCTTTTTCAACACTTCCAACTTTGAGGCATTTCTCTTGAAATGGAAATCCAACATTTCTAAGGAAGTATTTAGTAGTCTTGCATTTTGGGCCATTCCCCATTCTCTCAAGTAATATGAAATCATCCTTTCTGGTGACTTGTAATACACATAAGAAAGCTTTCAGCATTGCAAGCATTTAATATATACACTGAGATTAGTAAAATAAGCAGATCTGAGTTACTTCAAAATATCAAGACCTTTTCTCATTCCAGTATTCTCACAAGGGCCCACACCAATTCCTGGCAGGGGGGCGGGGGCGGGGGCGGG
>NW_016811748.1:80785-113524 GCF_001698545.2 Rhinopithecus bieti
GGGGGGAGGGAGGGGGAATCCCAGACCCTGCAGTCTTGCTGTGCTGCAATCTATGCCTGCATGATCTTGGCTTTCATGTAATTCATTATTTATCTCACTGGTGTTTAAGAATTAGTGAGGGTTGGAATTCAGGTTTTCTGAGGCTGAAGCTTATGCAATCTGGGGCTTAGAAGGCTACAAATCATGATTGCATGGGTATAATACTCAGTGAAAAAACAAATTACACCTTTAAAAAGCTGATGAGTGCCACAAATACATAACACTATCTTACTTAACTGGTTGACCCTATCACTTCCCATTTTCCCCCAAATGGCTACGCACTATGTGCTCCAAGATAATTTTCTATAGCAAGAGATGGTTCAATCCTAGTATGGTTGGTTGAAAATTTTTAAAATTTGGTACTTTAGAAAATTGTCTTCCACTTTGTTTAGGATTGAGGTCCAATCTGAGAAAACCACTGTTAAATTCCTTTTGTATGACCTGCCTTAGCTTCCCCTCCCACCAAGAGTTGACTTTAGAAAATATTTGAAACTAAGAAAAACAATTGAGCAGTCTGAAGAATGTGCTTTGCAAAATATTTTAGGCTGAGACGCGAGCATGAGAATAACTTCCCTACCCAGCCCTGCTCACACACACATGCCTGGGGGGTTGTTTAAAGGAATTTTATACTTTTACCCCCCATGGTTTCCAGACTAGCTGATAAATTACCTAAAATGTTACAAGTTGTACAATGTGACCTTTACCAATTATCTTCATGTTAGGGGAATTAGATACAAACAAGGTCTAGCTGATCAATAGCTCATGTCAGCTTTAGAGCTTCCCTTCCCCTCCCTTAAACGCCCCATTATAACTGCTGTTAGTTGGAGTATTTAAGGGCTACTAGAATCTCTCAGATCGTATTTTTCTCAGTCTTGGCCCAAATAAACTCTACCTTATGTTGATTTTGCCTCAGTTTTTTCCTTTAGGTTGACAACCATCACCACACTATCCATTCTCCAGAACTTTCTCATCCCAAACAAATCTTCTGTACCCAATTAAACATTAACTTCCTCCTTTTCTTAGTCTCTGGCAACATCTAATTCTATTTTGTTTCTATGGATTTTCCTCTTCTAGGTACTGTAGCAAACTTGTCCAACTACTACTCGAGACTATCACTACAGCAGTTACTGTTACTGCTCCAGACTGTCATTATAGGACTGAACAAGGGATGAACATAGAAACGGTGAGAAAAAAATAGAACTTCTAAGGCAAGGCCAGCTTGGGGAAGAAGAGACCTCCCAGCTTCGAGTGGACAAGAGCAGCCACCTGAGGTTCTCAGGCCTCTATTGAGTAGCAATAGCAGGGAGGTGGCCGTCACGACTGGTCAGCCACGTGATTGATCACAGGTTCACATCATTGCCATTAGGTACGTCTGAAAGTCTGATAACAAACACTGGCGCCTGGGGCGTGACTGCCCTCAGCATAACCTCTGCGCAGCAACCGCAGTTTGTCCGTTTGCCAACATTCTGCATTTGTGAGAAGCGGTTTTGCTGCTTACTCAGCCTCCAAGGGTATAACTGAGTTGATCACAACCCTTTTCAGCCTCCAAACTTTCCGTTTTGAATTGAATAACTTCTGTCCCTGTATTACGGGGGTTGATGTCAGCGTGACTCCGGTCAGTCCTCGGGCGCGAGGACACCCACATGGTTTGTTCATCTCCTGTAAAGACACAGGCAGCTGTCCCCATATTAGTAGTAAATCTACAGAACAAAGGTTTCTGTGGCTGCAGCCGGGAGGCAACACCCTGGATGAAGCATCCGCTCCACGAGCTGCAACTCAGCTTCTGCCTCTGCAGAATTGCTGGGGGTAAAACTTTCTATTGATAATGAAAGAAGCTTTTTCTGATGAACAGAAGGCAGAGAAAACAAAACAAATTGAGGCTTACTCTTCTCACGCAACAGTACAGCAAATAAGCCATCCTGGAAACCTTCAATTCGCGCTTACACAGGCGGGTCTATTAGACGCTATGGGTTGTAATAAATCTTTCTCCTAGTCGTGCTTTTAAATCCCTGGCCTACCACCACTACCTGAATTTTTCCATAACCCGGAGCAAGAACTCCTGGGACTTCAGGAATGCCCTGCAAGTTCAGATGCCTTTTGCCTAAAATTAATCCCATCTTCCTGTTGGCAAAAGGTCCCCAAATGCCAGTGTCAATCAAGTTTGTTTCCTCTAAACATAACCCGTTCTTTGGGGGACCTAATCCTGTGCTTCCAGGTGTTTGAGGGGGAGTCAAGGCACCTCCAGAGACCCCCCCCCCCCCAAAACGGAGCTGTGGCCTGGCCTGGGGACGCCCCCTTCTTCCAGGTGCCCAGGTCCAGGCCTCCTTGTTTCCCAACAGGGGGTGCCGTTTTGATGAAATTTTGAGTGGGACTGATTAGCCCAATGATTTCCCTAATGGCAACAAGGGCAAAGTCCTGGCGCTTTTTCTGTAGCGAGAACTGTTGTGTGATTCCTTCGGCCCAGAGATCTGTCGGCATTCTCTTCTGAAACGTCCGATTTTTCTACACTTACAACATTTTCCCACTCCAGGGCTCAACCCTTGGCTCCTTTCAGATCCGTCAGCTACCAAAATTAGCCATTGCCCGAGTCAACACTGTAAAGCAATGAGGCTCAGTTCCCACATCTTGACAAGCTCTAAGAAAACCTCTTAAACTTCCCACACACCTCACAGGTGCCACTGCACGTTCACAACCCACATTTGTATTCTCATAAGCCATAGTCAAAGTGAGCCTTTCTGTAGCCACAGAAGATGGTACAAGCCAATTTTCATTCTCCCTCTCTCGTCTACCACTTTTGATAGGTGCTGCGACCGGAGCAAAAAGTTCTCAGGCCCTGAAATAAAGAGATGGTATGCACCAAATTCCCAACAAAAGGGGGGAAAAATTCCCCACATTATTCTGATTCAAAAACCTCCCACATTCTTCATACCTCTGGGGCACTGACCAGTACCTTGTTAGAGCACTGGCCTTATGTTGCTGCTGGCAGACTTGTAATGGGGTTTCTCGTTCGTCTGGTTGGTTTTAGTTTTCTGTTCCAGCTGACCTTCCTCGTTCAAGTTCCTGTAGGACCCTGTCTGTCCCTGCAAGTTTCTACTAGTCTCTGCTGGTCTTATCCCCTACCTGTCCCCCATGGTCCCTGGCTAGTTTCCTGCCTTTCCCCATGCATACTCTGTCTCTATCCGTACTTATCTCTATTTTTTCCTCCAGGCCTCTGTGCTTGTCCCTGGATGTCCCTGCTCAGGCACCACTTGTGACAGACTTGTACTATTACTGCTTGAGACCATCACTACAGCAGTTACTGTTACCGCTTGAGACCATTATAGGACTGAACGAAGAAATGAATGTAGAAATGGTAAAAGAAAAAAAAAAAAAAAAAAAAAACTTTCAAGGAAAGGCTAGCTTGAGGGAAGAGAGATCCCAGCTTTGAGTGAGCAAGGGCAGCCGCCCCAGCCTCTCAGGCCTCTATTGAGTAGCAATAGCAGGGAGGAGGCCGTCACCACTGGTCAGCTGTGTGATTGATCACAGCTTCACATTATTGCTATCACACTTTCAGATGTAGTAATAACACTTGTGGCCTGAGGCGTGACTACCCTCAGCATAACCTCTGCGTGGCAATCGCGGTTTGTCAGTTTGCCAACATTCTGCCTTTATGAGAAGCAGTTTCGCTGCTTACTCAGCCTCCGGGGTGTACCGAGTTACTGACTTGATCACGACCTTCTTTTGACCTCCAACCTTTCCGTTTTTTTCAATTGAATAAGATCTGTTCCCTGTATCATGGGAGTTGATGTCAGCGTGACTCCGGTCGGTCCTCAGTCCCCAGGGCACCCACACGGTTTGTTCGTCTCCTGTAAAGCCACAGGCACACCCTCATCCCCACGTCAGTAAATCTACAGAAACAAAGGTTTCTGTGGCTGCAGCTGGGAGGCAACACCATTGCTGAAGCATCCACTCCACGAGGTGCAACTCAGCTTCTGCCTCTTTGCAGAATTGCTGGGGGGTAAAACTATGTTGATAAATGAAAGACAAGCTTTTTCTGATGAACAGAAGGCACAGAAAAAACAAATTGAGACATCCTTCTCATGCAGTACTACAGCAAAAAAAGCCGTCCTGAAACCTTCAATTCGCACTTACACAGGCGGGTCTATTAGACGCTGTGGGTTGTGATAGACAAATCTTTCTCCTACGTGTGCTTCTAAATCCCTGACCACCTCGCTTCTTACGTAGAGAAGGGCACGATTTACAGGGAATACGCAACAGTTGTGTAATATATTCTCCTGGTTCAAAACCCAGAGATCTTGTGACATTACCACCACCCGAATTTCTCCATAACCCGGAGCAAGAACTCCTGGGGTTTCAGGAATGCCCTGGGAGTTCACATGACTTTTGCCTAAAATTAATCCCATCTATCCTGTCGGCAAAGGTCCCCAAATGCCAGTGTCAAGTTTGTTTTCTCTAACTTAACTCATTCTTTGGATGATCTAATCCTGTGCTTCTAAGGTGTTTGAGGGGGGAGTCAAGGCACCTCGGGAACCGCCCCCCTGAAATGGAGTCGTGGCCTGGCCTGGGGACGCCCCCTTGTTCAAGGTGCCCAGGTCCAGGCCTCCTTGTTTCCCCAGCAGGGGGTGCCGTTTTGATGAAATCTTCAGTGGGACCGATAAGCCCAATGATTTCCCTAGTGGCAACGAGGGCAACATCCTGGTGCTTTTTCTGTAGTGAGAACTGTTGAGATCCTTTCTGCCTAGAGGTCTGTCGGCATTCCCTTCTGAAACGTCCGATTTTTCTACACTTACAACACTTTCCCACTCCAGGGCTCAACCCTTGGCTCCTTTTACATCCGTCAACTACCAGAATTAGCCGTTGTGAGTCAACGTTATAAAGCAATGAGGCTCAGTTCCCACATCTTGACAAGTTCTAAGAAAACCTCCTAAACTTCCCACACACCTCACAGGTGCCACTGCACGTTCACAACCCACATTTGTATTCTCATGAGCCATAGTCAAACTGAGCCTTTCTGTAGCCACAGAAGATGGCACAAGCCAATTTTCATTCTCCCTCTCTCGTCTACCACTTTTGATAGGTGCTGTAAGTGGGGCAAAAAATTCTCAGGCCCTGAAATAAAGAGATGGCACACACCAAACTCTAAACAAAAGGAAAAAATAACCAAATTCTTCCCCGTTACCCTGATTCAAGAACTTCCCGTTCTTCATACCTCTGGGGGCACTGACCAGTACCTTGTTAGAGTACTGGCCTTATGTTGCTGCTGGCAGACTTGTAATGGGGTTTCTCGTTCAGCTGGTTGGTTTTAGGAACAGAAAAGTTCCAGCTGACCTTCCTCGTTCAAGTCCCTGTAGGACCCTGTCTGTCCCTGCAAGTTTCTGCTAGTCTCTGCTAGTCATTATCCTTATCTGTCCCCATGGTCCCTGCTAGTTCCTGTCTTTTCCTACCCATACTCTGTCTTTATCTCTTTATCCCTACTTATCTCTATTTGTCCCCCAGGCCTCTTCAGGTCCCTTCAGGTCTCTGCTCGTCCCTGGATGTCCCTGCTCAGGCACCACTTGTGACAGACTTGTACTATTACTGCTTGAGACCGTCACTACAGCAGTTACTGTTACTGCTTGAGACCGTCATTACAGGACTGAAAGCAGAAATGAACGCAGAAATGGTAACAGACAAAAGAAAACCGTCTGAAGGAAAGGCTCGCTTAAGGGAAGAAGAGAGATTCCAGCTTCGAGTGAGCAAGGGCAGCCATCCGAGCGTCTACAACCCTCCGCATTTATTGAGTAGAAAGAGCAGGGAGGAGGACGTCACGACTGGTCAGCCACGTGATGGATCACAGGTTCACATTATTGCCATCAGACTTTCAGGCGTACCTAATAACAAACACTTGTGCCTGCGGCGTGACTGCCCTCAGCATAACCTCTGTGCAGCAAACGCAGTCTGTTTGCCAACATTCTGCATTTATAAGAAGCAGTTTTGCGGCTTACTCAGCCTCCGGTGGTATCCTGAGCCGATGATGACCCTCACTCTTTCGGCCAACAGGGTATCTCATAGGAATGGAATCATACAATGTTTGCCTTTATACTCATTTCACTTCACATAACATTTTCAAGGTTCATTCATGTGGCAGAAAATATCAGAGTTTCATTCCTTTTGAAGGTGGAATAGTATCATATTGTTTGTATAGATCACATTTTGCTTATGTATTTGTCTATTGATGGACACAACCTTTTGGTTATTGTAAATAATGGAGCCATGAACACTGTTGCCCAATTTTCTGAGTTCATGATTTTAATTCTTTTGAATTTCAAAATAATTTTTAATTTCAAAAATAACTTTGAAATTCTGTTGAATGGTATCTTCAATAAGTTGAGACATATACATTTGTATCTATTTGAGTATTTTTCCCATTTGCTATCAAATTTTGGCCTTTTGTTATAGACACATAAGAATTTTTTTATACATGTGCTGGATATTTTGTTTTCAGTTTTGTTACACATCTGCTAGTTTGTGACCTATCCAAGTGTTTAAATTGTTTGTAAATTGAATTACCAATATTTTAGTTTATATTAGTTCTTTTTGTGTCTTAAGCAATGTGTTCATAACTTAAGAAAATATTATCCTATCTTATCTTGTAAAAGCTCATAGTTTATTTTTTCTTTCTTCACCTTTTAGTTTTTAACTCACCTAAAACATATTTGTGGTATGGTATGTGACCTTGGGCAAATGTTCCATTTTCCAGATGAACAGTTTTCCCAGTACAACTTGATGAATTTATTTTTCCCAGATCTGCAGTGACATCTCTGTCTCCTTTATAGTCACATTCTCCAAGAACTTTGCCTGTTCTAAGTCTCCTCAGTTCCTCCACTGTCCTCTCTATTCGGATATTTACCTCTCATTTCAATGATCCTTTATGGTGGATAAATCAAACCTTTCAGGCCTTATTGTACCGGGCCATCCAGCACAATTTTGTTTGTCTGTTTTCCTTGTTTTTGATATACTGTCTATTCCCTCAACTGAAGATGTGTGTTTTGTTTTGTTGCAATTTTCATCCGTTCTTCAAGTCCACCAAACTGTGGACCTACCGAGTTTCCTAACCCACTGTTTTGTTTTTCCTTTTAAGTTTTTTCTCCTTGTGTCATTTCCCAGGTCTCACTTAGTACGGAGGGTCTCCTTAGCTCAGTAACCTGGTCCCTCTTCTTTTTTTTCTGCGTACCTTTTCTCTTGTTAAGCTCATTGGGGTCTTAGCTATAACCATGATTATATAATATCTACGTATTAATGATTTTCATTCAAAACAAACTTGGCCATTCACCAAACGAACGGATCTGTGCCTCTTTCTTCCCCACCCTAAACTTCCTGCAGCTGTGTCCTTTCCATAGTCCACTGGTTAGGAGGTCCCCAATTTCAGTTGCTCCATCTAAGCCCTTGAGTTGCCCCTGGTGCTTGTCTTCCCTGAAACTGAATAACCAACCTAGTAAACGGATCCCTGTTGGCTCTACCTTCAGAATACACCTAGGTTCCGCCATTTCTGCGGTAATGTTCCTGCCTTCAACCTAAATCCTCTAAGGGTTATTTCTAAAGCCAGGCATTGAAGAAACATCAGATTGTGCCCTTTGGTGATTAAAAACCCATTGTAGCTCCCGTTTATTGGGAGTAAAATCTAAAATTTTTACAGTAACTATAAGGGGGCCTTTTCCATGCTCCTCTCCCCATTACCTCTTAGATGTCTGCGCATACCACTGTTTCCCTCACTGCTCCAGTCATCCTGGCTTCTCACTCTTTGAATAAGCCGTGTACACTCTCACCTCAGGGCTGTCCTTCCAGTTTTGTGGGGTTTTTTTGTTTTTCTCCACGTGGGATCCCTCCCACCCCAACACTATCTTCAGGGCTAAATTCTTTATCTCCTCAAGACCGCTCCAATGTTATCCTTCCAAAGAGATCCAGACTATCGATGACGTTCTAAAAAGCAACCAATATGACCACAGTTTCAGCAATTCTTTCTGTCCCTCAATCTACTCTACTTTTCTCTTTCTCTCTCTACCATTTGACATTCACAGACTACAGAGTTAACTTACTTATTCTGTTTATTATTATTCACTGCCTCTGGGCTACATGGGCAGCTTCATGAGGACAGGCACCTATTTTGCAAACAAATATATCCCAAGGGTCTTAATAGTTCAATAGATGGCTGATCCCTGACATAATGTAGGGATACAGTTCAGACACACCTTCCATCCCTGATGCAATGAACTGATATACTTCACACACACATTCTATCCCTGATATAATGTAGGGATACAGTTCACAGACACTTTCTATCCCTGATGTAATGAACTGATACAGTTCACAGACACATTCTATCCCTGATAAAATGTACGGATAGGTTCAGACACACCTTACATCCCTGATATAATGAGCTGACACAGTTCAGACACACATTTTATCCCTCTGTAATGATGCTAAGCCTAAGAATCTAGGAGTATAGAAACTTTAAGTAAAACCCCCTAGAAACGGACTGCATAGACCACATGAGGTTTGTTGTGAGTTCCCTGTGAATAAGATGGGTCACACCGTAAGATGATAGACAGTATCAAAACTTTGCAAAGTTTACAATTAGTGGTACAGGAGGGGGAGGAAAGTAAGACTTTTTTTCCTTGCTCATCAAAATGTTCATGGCTGGTAACTTCCAACAAAAGACAAATTAGCAACAGAAAAGTGTGGCAAATTTACTTAATAGAAGTTTCAGGAGGCAAACCTTAAAAGCATGATTAGATCATTTAAAAATATGATATGATGGAAATAAACGACTGAGCAAGGTTTGTCTGTTCAGATTCTAGTGGCCTCCCCATGTGATAATTTTTCCGCTCTGGGCATTGGTCAGGGCCCCTATGGAATAAGGTGCTTGTTACCTTCTTTCAGAAGTGGTAGGTCTGAGAATTCTTTTGTGGACAGCTCTCAGGGGAGAAGGGCAGAAAAAAATCAGAAAGTTACCTTTCTACTTCTTCAGTTTTCTCAATTTTCTTCAGCGTATTTGGTATGTCAAGTTTGCATCTGATGAAAAAGCTGAACACTGTAAAATACTTAAAGAGGTGTATTCTGAGCCAATGTGAGTGATGATGACCTGGGGAAAAGCCTCAGAAGATCCTGAGAAAGTGTGCCCAAGGTAACCTCTGTCTCCTTAAAACTTAGGGAAAGAACTTACATGCAAAGTCATAAATCAAAACATGTAAAATATACATTGTTCCAGCCTGAAAAAGCAGGACATGAAGTGGAAGGCTTATAAGTCACAGGTGGATGCAAAGATTTTTCTGACTGGCAATTGGTTGAAAGAGTTAAGCTAAAGATGTGAAGTCAGTAGAAAAAAACACTCGAGTTAAGGGAGTTAAGGTAAGGGACACCATTTGGGGTTCCTCCAAATCAATTCCATTCTGCCACTATCTACAGTCAAATGCTCTAGCCCAAGCTAAACTCCCACGACCATCTGCCACGATCTATCTGGAGATAGTATCAGATCCCACAGGGTGGGAGCTCAGTCCGTTAATACTGCCTTCCATTTCCAGTGTCAATCACAAGCCCCAAGTTGTCCTGTGCTTTTGACCAAGTGATTGTTAATTGGGGATCCCACGGCCCTTCCTTGGGTTCAGTTAGTTTGCTATAGAGGCTCACAGAACTCAAGGAAATACTTTCCTATGTTTACCATTTATTGTAAGTGATATTACACAGGATACACAGAAACAACCAGACGAACAGACGCCAGGGTGAGGTCTAGGAGAGCATTAGAGCTTCTGTCTCTGGGGCATTAGAGCTTCTGTCTCTGGGGCATTAGAGCTTCTGTCTCTGGGGAGTTGGGGCATGCCGCCCTCCAGGCAGGTGGGTGGGTTCTTATCACCCTCCTGTTCAGCTTCATGAGTTTAGCTGTCCAGAAGTTTTCTGTCCTCTCCTTTTGGCCTTTATGTGGAGACTTTATTGAATAGTCATGATCGAAGCATGGACAATTGCATAGAAATATGATTGGACAAAGAGTATGACCTAATGTTGATAGAGTGAGTGGGGACACCCATGAAGGACTGTCTGATCAGATTCTTCTTGGCCTCTCCGTATAGCATTCCCTCCTCCAGGGTATGAGAGAGGGCCTCTTTTGAAACAGAGCTCTTGTGACCTGCAATCAGACAAGGTAGTCAGATAATTTCTTTGTGACCAAAAGTGGGGAAATATTGGATTATATTTTTAGTTTCTAAGGCTTTCTTTGGGGAGAAAAAGAAGCAGGTGGAAAGAGGGAAGGCAAAGATCACAGACATTCGGTTTTCTGAGGCCTAAAGAACCACAACATTGGAACATAACTATGGAATTATGAACCAGAAACCCTAGACAAAAAATCAATATTGTAATCATATCACTCCCTCCCTTTTTGCTTCATCTTTCAGTGAAAGCACAGCCACAGTGACCACAGAGTCTCCCATTTACCATATGCATGGGAAGGAGTCGACTGTCAAAAGACACCTCTTGACACCCTTTAAGGACCCTTGAACCTCCCCAAGGCCCTCTTCAGAGCTCCAGTCACATCCTTGTTTCTAAGGCTGTAGATGAGGGGGTTCAGCATGGGTGTGAGAATGGTGTAAAACACAGAGAGGACTTTGTCCTGGGCTGGCATGTGGTAGGAGTGTGGCAACATGTAGGTGTACATGGCAGCCCCATAGAACAAGGACACCACAGTCACGTGGGATGAACAAGTGGCAAATGCCTTCTTCCTGCCCTCCACTGAGCTCATGCGGTGAACTGTGGTCAGGATTCGGGCATAGGAAGCAAGCACTACAGAGAAAGGAATCAGCAGCATCAAAACACAGCACACATACATCACTGTCTCGTAGAGGGCTGTGTCTGCACATGCCAACTTCAGGACTGCCGGAGCCTCACAGAAGAAGTGGTTGATCTCCCGGGAATTGCAGAAGGGAAAGCTCATGGTGATGGGGGTTAGGAGGAAGCCATCCAAGGAGCCCCCAAACCAGGAACCTGCTATAATCATCCAACAGACCCGGCGGCTCATGAGGACAGGGTATCTCAGAGGGTTGCAGATGGCCACATAGCGGTCATAGGCCATGAGGCCCAACAAGAAAAATTCAGCTCCCACAAGGGTAAGGTAGAGGAAGTGTTGAGCTGTGCACCCCACAAAGGAAATGGTCCTTTGATCCAGCAGGTAATCAACCAGCATCTTAGGCACAATGGTGGAAATGTACATCATGTCAATTAAGGAAAGGTGGCTGAGGAGGAAGTACATGGGTGTATGAAGGCGCAAATCTGTTTGGATCAGGAAGATCATAACCCCATTGGCCATCAGTGCAGTGACGAAGATGATAGAGATGATGGCAAAAAGAAGACCTGAGGTTTCCTTTCTGTCGAACAGCCCCATGAAAATGAAGTCTGTAGAGGATGTGTTGTACTCTTCCATTGATCCTACAATTGTGTTGATATCAGGTAATATCTTCCAAATAAGATGACAGCATTCCCAGGGCAGTAAAATAACAACATTTGAATTAATTGTTAGGCAGCAAACTTTTAAAACTGGGAAGAAAACATTTAAAAAATCATATTCTTGGCACACTGGGACTGATATCTAGCATTTAATCTATTCCAAAGGGTTTTTAAATAAAATTGGTCATTATTAATCAATAATTGCTTAAATACATTGGAGAAGATGATGTCAGCAGATGATACTGTATTACAATGATATACATAACAATGTCTAAGGGTGCATACCATGCTACACAGCAGTTAAACCTACCATGGTCTGGTGTGTGTGTGTGTGTGTGTGTATGTATTACCTTAGATGCATTTAAATTTGTATTATTATTTAATGCGTCTTCGTGTGGTCAGCATCACCACCACTTTCAAAACATCTTTGGTGCTGGCTGTGAGTAGCTCATGTCTTCCATTTAGCTACAAGTATGGGTTATCTACCATTTGGATCACAAGTCACTGTCTACGTCATGAGAGTATACTTGGTGTTAGTTTATCCATGTCCCAGACAAATTATAAGGGATGAAATAAAAAGGGCAACAGAAACTCAATGGAAACTACTCTTGCAAATTTAGACACAAAAAATTAATAAAAGGGGCATTCAGTGTTACTGAATTTTTTTTATTTTCAATTTTAAGATGATGAGGAATTAGCATTAGGATTATGATTAGCATGACCACTGGAAACTAGTATTGGCAATTACTATTCAGAGGAAATACCACAGGGACATAAACCTTGAGCTATAACTCACTGATTATTTTAGAAATTATAATTTTCATAGTTCTTGATAATTGAGAAAAACTGAGTGTGTATTATATAATTTCAGGTTACAATAAAGTAACAAATGTCCACAACAAACTTCATGAAAGTAAAGGATAAATTTTCACGTGTTTTAAGGCTAAACGTGTTTCAAGACAGACATTTTACCAGCATATTTGGGAGTAAAACTGATTAATGCTCCTCTAAATATTCTAAAAATATTAGCGTTTGAGTCCATTGCCCAGAAAAAGAAGTTGCTACTGAGAATGATGATGATGACATCGTGGAGTTTACTTTTGCCAAGTGTCATGCTAAGAAGTGCTTTGTTTCTATCAACTCCCTGATCTTCACAATAGAACTAAGATGTGAGGAGCTGTAAAAGCCGCGTTCACCAGCGACAGCATCGAGGGTGATGTGTTGTGGTCACGGGGTCTGTTCGTGCGAGGAGTGTCTGGACTGGAGTCTCGATTCATTATATGTTCATACACATCCATTGTGTATATGGGAGGCTTTATATGGGGACAGCAGCTGGACAGTTCCTGTAATTAGCAAATAAAACGTACCAACCATGGGAACCTGCTAAATTGTTAACACTGTGTGATGATTAATGTGACTACTGAAAATCAGTCATACTTGAGAGTAGATCACATAAATCATTAGAATCAGGATTGCTGTTTCATGGGTGTAAATTATGTATACAGATATACACATGTATAAAAATGTACACATATATACATATGCATATTATATATATTATATATAGGTATATTTTGCCAATTCAGAATCTTTGGTGTCAGCTTTTATACATTTTTCTGATACTATGTACAATGTCAACATTATTTAAAACTTCCCTCATTTTACTTTTACTTTTTTTAGGTTTCATTAATAGAGCCTATTAAAATATATTTCTAAAGGAAAACTGACCTCCAGTTTATGTCATAGCTTAAATATTAGCAGTATTTCAGCTACTTCCACACTTCCTGCATTTTGGGTTTGACTTTTATGGTGCGATAAGGCAGCAGAAACAGAGGGAAAATCGCGTTGCTTCGCAAAGTCAAATAGCGGCCTCTGCTCTCTGTTCATGCTCACTCCCATTTTATACACACACACACGTATATGTAATAGCACGGGGACATACATCTTGAGCTGTAACTCACCGATTATTTTGGAAACTGGAATTTTCCATAGTTCTGGTAATTAAGAAAACTGAGTGATGGTTTTATACAATTTCAGGTTACAATAAAATCCACAAAAAACTTCAAGAACATAAAGGATGATCTTTTATCCATTTATATATATATAAGTATTTATTTTCATAATCTCCTTCCATAGATTTATATATGTATATATGTAATTCTTCTGTGGTTCTAGCTTTTTCTGTGGCCAGCTAGCCCTGTAGACCTAGCAATACAAAGGTAAATTCTAAAGTGGACTGCATTTCGCAGCCAACTGGCCTTACTTTTCCTATCTGCACACAAAAGGTCTAATTTATCAGAGAACAAGCCCTCCTCAAAGTAAATTATGATTTTAAGTAAATGTTTTGTTAAATGTATTATCTCCTCTCTCACTAGAGTGAGCACAGTAAGTAACTATACTTGTTGAATTTCTCCTGGGCATAGATCATACAGCTTTGCTATGGTTTAGTACACATAAAAATAATCAGAAAATGTTTGGAATGATTCCGTGACTTTATATAGGCATTTGTTTCTGAAATGATGAAGGCAACATACAGTAAAACAAAATTTAGAATTAAATGAATTGAGTTCTTCCTCTGGTCATGACATTAATTAATTCTGTGATCTTGAATTCTCTTCCTAAACACCCTGAGCCTCAGTATCTGCTTATATTAATTGAGATAATGAAACACTCAGGGTTACTTTAAGAATCAAATAAGAAATTGATAGTTACAGGTAAAGATATTTTATGCAATACAAAGTAAAATGTAAGATATCTGCAAATTATTTCAAAACTATTGGTAAAT
Organism: Rhinopithecus bieti; assembly: GCF_001698545.2. NCBI lineage: Eukaryota > Metazoa > Chordata > Mammalia > Primates > Cercopithecidae > Rhinopithecus > Rhinopithecus bieti. Next base: position 95,079 of record NW_016811748.1, read on the forward strand.
GGGTGTGAATTCTCAATGCCTCATTTAAGCAATCTACATATTCAGCTGAAATCCATGAATTTAAATTGCAAATACCTCCCAATCTTCAGAAAACGTCTGTAAACCCAGGCGCTCCCAGTGAAGTTACATCAGCAGTTAAAGTCTATCTTTTCCCCCAGATATCCTTTGACTTGAAAGAAATGTTACTTAGTAGAAATTCTCAGAAAAAGGTATGCATCGCAATTAAGCTTGCAGAAAATCTAAACACCTTTGAAGAGCAGGAGTATGCTTGGCCTGCAAATTTTGAGAAAATTAGAAAAAAATGTTAATGGATAAAATAGACATAATTTTATTGGATAAAATTTTCTTTTAGGCTTACTTACACTATTTTTTATTGCATAATACCATATACCAATACCATAACACCATACACCATACACCAAGTTGCATAAATCAACACATTTATATTATCCTGACATTTGTAAATATTATCTACTATTTTATAAGGGGTATGTGTTGGTTGAGTAGGGATGGCTGCAAATAATTTCCTCCCACATCACTACAATTGGAACACAGGACACAACGCTTGCCCAGGACTGTGATGATCACCCAGCCCATCCTTTAAAACGAGTGACAACGTAGTTCCTACGTTGTAAGCTGCAGCCTTTGCCTGCTTCCATGTGACCACTGGTGACGTTTTTACCAAAGAAAAGAGCATGCTCCATGCTCCTTCAATGCAGCAGCCTGTTAGGAAGCTCTGTGATAGCTTAGATTAAAGCTGCTTCATGCAGTTTTCTTCCTTGCCCTCTGAATCTGCTTGGAACCAGTTTTCTCTCTTTGCAATATTCAACATTTCATAATGTGAATATGACTACAAGATTATCTTTCCTCCTTCTCTATACCAGTCACACTTCTCCAGTTATTTTGTGCATTCATGTATGAATTTTCCAAAGTGCTCAACTTCCAGGTATTTACCTGGGATAGCTTTTGCAATGTCTATTTTAGAATATAATACCTCAATTTCAACAGATTACTCTAGGTGCGGTTTTTCCTGTACAGAATACACTGGCAACATTACTTTTCTGTTATCCCAGACACTTTGACTCATTATATACACATTCAAACTTACAGTTATCTTTTCATATGAGAAGTTCTCTAGACAGGTCAATACAGTGTTGTGCAATTTTTTAGACTAAATACAAAAATGTATGTTCCTAATTTTTCTGTCTTCCTAAATTCTGTTTAGTATCTCAAAAAGTTGGAATCATTAAGAATGAACTCATATTGAAAGAATAATCATACAATTATTAGATAATAAAGCACTGATGTACTCTGACAATTTGAGTAACTTAGAACCACATTCCTCAACTCACACGTGCCTCCTGACAAGACCTGGAAAGAGACTACACACTAGAAGAAATCCCGCAACTAAAGAGACCTGTGATTTCTGATGAGAGTTTATTTTATGCCTTGGTGTGGTGGACACTAAAAAATTGCTTGTGAATCACTGGCAAAGTGGATCTGAGAAATCCAGGTGTCTGCACATTCTTTGAAATCATTGTGGAAGAAAGGATTTTTAAAATGCTTGCACGTTTGACAGTCAGGCAACGAGTCTGTGTTTGAGATTAGAACGCCTGTAGGAGTCTGCCTTACGTCAGCTCTGTGTCTTTAATGCAAGCATCTTCAACTCTCCAGTCATCAGTGTTCTTATCTGTAAAATGAAGGCACGAAGACAAAGACAATGCACCATTCAGAGATTCAGGAAGCCTGGTTCATAGTCTGTACTTTAGAAACCAAGAGTAAGTACAGGTTTTTCCTTTAGGACTTCGTGCCTTTCAAACAGTATTGTCCTTATCCTATCTAATTCATAAGACTAAGGTTTGCTTAAATTATCTTTTAAAAAACAAGCAGCAACCATTTAAGAAAAGATTCTTTGCACTGTTACACTCAATAGCATCCTTACACCTGAGATTTACAATACTACAATACTCACTCCATGTAATTCCCACAGAAAATCAAACAGGCAATCTTCTTCTCAATGCACTTGCATTTGGCATGGAGGGAATGGCACAGTCATTCCTCTTTATACCTGTATCTGAGATTTCCAGCCCAGGAGTTGCAGACAACTCTGCCTCAACTTTCTTAGATTCAGTTTACGTAAATATTGTTTATGTCATATAAACAATGTAAATTAAGTCAGACCACAATGAAATGTTCTGGAAACCCAGTCATTTGCATATGCACCAAATATTTAAAGTTCTACTATGAGGGGGAGTCAGTCTAGGTGCTCATCAGCATTTGGTTTGTCACCTGTGAAAGTCCGGCATAATTCCAAAAGACCTGGATTTTCATTAGGGGAATAGGAAGAGTAGAACAAACAAAGAGTGAGTATAAGTAGAGTAGAAACTCCTAGATGATCCATATTAATTGCCTAATTTTACTCAAGGATTTTGCATCATTTAGACAAAACCTTAACTATTAAATCCAATTATTTAATTTCCAAAGAGCTTCATAAAATATCATATTCATGTGTTCTATATGATCTCACATTTCTCATATCTCCTCTCATCCATGCAATCTGAATGCCACCCACTCACAACAGCATGTGACACACATCACTAAGTAGGAATCAAGGAATAGAATACACATAATTTTCATAAAAATTGTCCAAATATCTAATTTTATCCCAAACTGTATTCCATCAAAAGATGATTATCTGTCACTCACAGAGAGCTGAATCTCTCAGGATAGCCAGAAGGTTATGTATAATTTAGTAAATCAAAAACTTAGTGGCAAACTACAGGAACTTTACGTAACTAAACAAGCTATGAAGAACTAAGACTTTTTAGAGGGTTGAAGGTGGTATTTTGCTAGAAGGAAAAATGATCAGATTTAGTAGACTTAAATTCTCTTCTAGCTTATACCGAGAAGAAAACACACAAAGCAATTAACAGGCAATGGTATCCACAACAGGAAAACCTTCAACACCTAGGCCATCTGGATGCCAAAATGCTGTCAGCATGTTACCCCTGAAGATCCAGTATGCACAGGTTTCTAATCTGGATTTATGAACTTGGCATGACTGAAGGTATCCTTAGCAACTGATGATGGAGTTAGGACAAAGAGAGACATGCAACAAGTTTATTAGGGGCTATTCTTGTAATATAACTCTGCAGAAGGAAGTATTACTAAGCCAAACAAATAAATGCCACCTTAGAAATCCTTGAAACAATTTGCATTGCCAGGACAAACTGCATAAATTCTCCAGCCTTCTAGAAACATGTAATACTGCCTGTTTCTTATTTTTACAGGGAAATATTTAGCAACTAAAGAGGGATAACAGGTCTGAAAAACTAAACATGCAGGAAGAAAGCAGCAGACCAGTAAAGAATGCAGTATTATTCTGGGTGTTCTGCTTTTGAGATCCCTGGCGCCACGAGGGAGCGCCCAGATTGAGAAGAGGTATGAGTTTAAATAGTTTTCTTTGACGGGACATGAATGAAGTGCTCTGGGAAAGCGCAATTTCCTTCCTTTTGGATCTCAGGAGACTTTAATGAGACTGACTTATTATAGCTAATGAGAAGTGTACTGATGGGTGGAGAAGAGTGAATGTTCAAGTGACAAGGGCTTTGAGAACGTGTTTCTACTCCTGTGCTTCAAAGTGTAAAACTGATTTCCTGAGTGTTTCATCAGAAAGTTCTGCCAGCAGCTCTTCCTCACAGAGAAATGTGGCAACAAATGTGGAAAGCCATTAAAAAGATTAAAAGTAGCTTTATTTCTGTTATATTTTAGTAACAAAACATCTGTTATGCTTATTGGTAGCTTAATAATTATTATTTTGTTTGAGCATGAAGGTAATGCATACCCATCGGGAAAAACATAATACCAGAGAGGGTTATCGAAAACATACCATATAGATGATTATCCTTACAAAATTGCACTTATACTGTATGTGTTGGTGTGTATGTATGTTCGTGGGTGTGTATGTACCAGCACGCTACAAGAGCTTTATGTAACTAAACAAGAGGTAGAGAAGCAACAGAGACATGCAGAAACTTAAACACTATAAATATATATGGCATTTATACAACATGTGTGTGATGAGTGTCTGTGGGTTTACATGTAATTTCACAATTTGCATTGTTCACAAAATACACCATAAAAAGTGTCCCTGATGTGAAATATTTTCCCAAATGTAGCATGCAATAACCCCAAAGTATTATACTTTATGGGCATGCTCAATATTATTTAATTAATGCTCCATTTTTATAGCATGCATACAGTTTTAATTTGGGGGACTAAAATAATGTGCTGATTAAATCCTTACATCTAATTTGAGTACAGATTTTGGACGGTTTCCTCATTAACTCTTCCTCAGTCAACATTATTTAATTCATTTGTGTGAATATTTTTCAAGTTTTGATTTCATCAAGTTGCACCTCAAAAATACTATTGTGTCTGCCATTGGCAGGTTCTTGGTCTCGCTGACTTCAAGAAAGAAGTAGCGGACCCTGCGGTGTTACAGTTCCTAAGGAGGGTGCATCTGGAGAGTTCTTTCCTCCCACGGGTTCGCGGTCTCGCCGGCTTCGGCAGTGAAGCCCAGACCTCCAGGGCCAGGCTACAGCTCTCAAGCCGGGCCACGCCTGGGGTTGCTGATTCCTCTCCGTGGGTTCGCCGTCTCACTGGCTTCAGGAGTGAAGCTGCACAGCTTCACGGTGAGTGCTGCAGCTCTTAAAGGTAGTATGGACCCAAAGTGAGCCCCAGCAAGATTCACTGCAAACACGAAACCAGAGCCCTCCCACGCCGGCACCACAGCGGTAGCCGGGCAGCCGCGGGGGCCACGGCAGCCTGCTTTTATTCCCTTGTCTGGCCCCACCCACATCCTGCTGATTGGTCCATTTTACAGAGAGCTGATTGGTCCGTTTTGACAGGGTGCTGATTGGTGCGATTACAATCCTCTAGCTAGACATAAAAGTTCTCCAAGTCCTCACCCCACTCAGGAGCCCAGCTGACTTAGACTAGTGGATCCTGAGCCAGGGATCCTAGAAAGGTTGATTACTGTCATTAACTTCAAAAAAAAAATTTTTTTTTTTTTTTTTGAGACAAGAGTCTAGTTCTGTCTTGTCCAGGCTGGGGTGCAGTGGTAGGATCTTGGCTCACTGCAGCCTCCACCTCCTGGGTTCCAGTGATTCTCCTGTCTCAGCCTCCTGAGTAGCTGGGACTACAGACATGTGCCACCAAACCCAGCTAATTTTGTATTTTTAGTAGTGATGGGGTTTCACCATGTTGGATAGGCTGGTTTCAAGCTCCTGCCCTCGGGTGATCCATACGCCTTGGCCTCCCAAAGTGCGGGAATTACAGGCGTGCACCACTGCACCCGGCCAACTTTTATTTTTACTATTCATTTATTTAACTTCTTTTTTAAAAATTATTTTATTTATTCATTCCACTTTATTTGAAATTCATGGCGTACAAGTGCCTGAGTATATTGTGTGATGCTGAGGTTTGGATTATAAATGATCCCATCACCCAAGTATTGAGCATGGTACCCAATAGTTTTTCAACACCTACCCCCCTCCCTTCCTCCCACCTCTGGGATCTAATAGTTGCCATCTCTGTGGCCAGGTGTTCAATGTTTAGCTCCCATTGATGAGTAAGAACATCCTGTATTTGGCTTTCTGTTCCTGTGTTAATTCACTTAGGATTATGGCCTCTGGCTCTATCCATATTGCTGCAAGGGACAGGATTTCATACTTTTTTAATGGCTTCATAGTATTTCATGGTGTATATGTGCCACATTTTCATTTTTCTTTTTTGTGTTTGCCACATTTTCTTTATCCAATCTACCATTGATGGACAACTAGGTTGATTCCATATCTTGCTATTGTGAATAGCATGATGTTTAACATATAAGTGCATGTGTCTTTTTGGTATAATGATCTACTTTCCTTTGGGTATATACCCAGTAATGGGATTACTGGGTCAAATGGTAGCTCTGTTTTAAGTTCTTTGAAAAACCTACAAACTGTTTTCTACATTGGCTGGACTAATTTACATTCCCACCAACACTGTAAAGGTCTTCCTATTTCTCCACATCCTCTCCAGCATCTGTTGTTTCCTGACTTTTTGATGATTACCATTCTAACTGGTTTGAGATGGTATCTCATAGTGGTTTTGATTTGCATTTCTCTAATGACCAGTGATGATGAGCATTTTATTATATGTTTGTTGGCCATATAAATGTCTTCTTTGAAAAGTGTCTGTTCATATCCTTCACCTACTTTCTGATGGAGTTGTTTGTTTTTCTCTTGTAAATTTGTTTAAGTTCCTTGTAGATTCTGGATATTAGCCCTTTGTCAGATGGATAGATTGCAAAAATTTTCTCCCATTTTATAGGTTGTCTGTTCACTCTGAGGATAGTTTCTTTTGCTGTGCAGAAGCTCTTTAATTTAATTAGATTCCATTTGTCAATTTTGGCTTTTGTTGCAATTGGTTTTGGTGGTTCAGTCATGAAGTGTTTGCCCATGCCCATGTCCTAGATGGTATTGCCTAGGTTTTCTTCTAGGGTTTTTATGGTTTTAGGTCTTAAATTTAAATTGCAATTCATTTTGAGTTAATTTTTGTATAAGATGTAAGGAAGGGATCCAGTTTCAATTTTCTTCATAAGGCTATCCAGTTTTCCTAACACCATTTATTAAATAGGAAATCCTTTCTCCATTGTTTGATTTTGTCAGGTTTGTCAAAGATTAGATGGTTGAGCAACCCCAAGACATGTAATTGTCAGATTCTCTGAGGTTGAAATGAAGGAAAAAATGTTAAGGGCAGCTGGAGAGAAAGATTGGGTTACCCACAAAGGGAAGTCCATCAGACTAGGAGTGGATCTCTCTGCAGAAACCCTACAAGCCAGAAGAGAGTAGGGGCCAATATTCAACATTCTTAAAGAAAAAATAATTCAACCCAGAATTTCATATCCAGCCAAACTAAGTTTCATATGTGAAGGAGAAATAAAATCTTTTACAGACAAGCAAATGCTGAGAGATTTTGTCATCACCAGGCCTGCCTTACAAGAGCTCCTGAAGGAAGAACTAAATATGAAAAGGAAAAACCGGTACCAGCCACTGCCAAAACAAACCAAAATGTAAAGGCCATTGACACTATGAAGAAACGGCATCAACTAATGGGCAAAATAACCAGCTAGCATCATAATGACAGGATCAAATTCACACATAACAATATTAACCTTAAATGTAAATGGGCTAAATGCCCCCAATTAAAAGGCACAGACTAGCAAATCTGATAAAGAGTCAAGACCCATCAGTGTGCTATATTCAGGATACCCATCTCGCATGCAAAGACACACATATACTCAAAATAAAGAGATGGAGGAAGACTTACCAAGCAAGTGGAAAGCAAAAAAACAAAACAAAACAAAACGACAACAAAAAATGCAGGGGTTACAATCCTAGTCTCTGATAACATAGATTTCAAACCAACAAAGATTGAAAAAGACAAAGACAGGCATTACACAATGGTAAGGTATCAATGCAACAAGCAGAGCTAACTATCCTGAATATATATGCACCCAATACAGGAGCATTCCAATTCATAAAGCAAGTTCTTAGAGACCTACAAAGAGACTTAGACTCTCACACAATAATATGGGAGACTTTAACACCCCACTGTCAATATTAGACAGATCAATGAGATAGAAAATTAACAAGGATATTCAGGACTTGAACTTAGCTCTGGACCAAGTGGACCTAATAGACATTTACAGAAATCTCCAACCCAAATCAACCAAATATACATTCTTCTCAGCACCACATAATGCTTATTCTAAAATCAACCACATCATTGGAAGTAAAACACTCCTCAGCAAATGCAAAAGAACAAAAATCATAACAGTCTCTCAGACCACAGGGCAATCAAATTAGAACTCAGCATCAAGAAACTCACTAAAAACTGCACAACCACATGGAAACTGAAAAATCTGTGCCTGAATGACCACTGGGTAAATAATGAAATTAAGACAGAAATAAGTAAATTATTTGAAACCAATGAGAACAAAGACACAATGTACTAGAATCTCTGGGTCACAGCTAAAGCAGTGTTTAGAGGTAAATTTATAGCCCTAAATGCCCACAGGATAAAGCAGGAAAGATGTAAAATTGACACCCTGCAGGAGCAAACAAATTCAAAAGCTAGCAAAAGACAAGAAATAACTAAGATCAGAGCAGAATTGAAGGAGACAGAGACACCAAAAAACCCTTCAAAAATTCAATGAATCCAGAAGCTGGTTTTTTAAAAAGATAAACAAAATAGAATGCTAGGCAGACTAATAAAGAAGAAAAGGGAGAAGAATCAAAGAGACACAGTAAAACATGATAAAGGGGATATCACCACTGATCTCACAGAAGTACAGACTACCATCAAAGAATACTATAAACACCTCTATGCAAATAAACTAGAAAATCTATTTTATCCCTTTCTATAGGTTGTTTGCTTACCCAGTTGATAGTTTCTTTTGCTGTGCAAAAGCTCTTTAGTTTAATTAGGTTCCTCTTGTCAATTTTTGTTTTGGTTGCAATTGCTTTTGAGGATTTAGTCATAAATTATTTCCCATGGCCAATATTCAGAATGGGGTTTTGTAGGCTTTCTTCTAGGTTTCTTTATTTGAGTTATTATATTTAAATCTTTATTTCACCTTGATTTAATTTTTGTATATAGTGAAAGGCAGGGGTCCACTTTCATTCTTTTGCATATGGCTGTCCAGCTATTACAGCACCATTTATTAGGTAGGGAGTCCTTTCCCCATTGCTTGCTTTTGTCAACTTTGTCAAAGATAAACAGGGTATAGATCTGTGGCTTTATTTCTTTGTTCTCTATTCAGTTCCATTTAGTCTATGTGTCTGTTTTTATGCCAGTACAATCTGCTTTGGTTACTGTAACATTATAGTATAGTTTGAAGCCAGGTATTGTGATGTCTTTAGCATTATTCTTTTTGGTTAGGGTTACTTTGACTTTTGGCCTCTTTTTTGGTTTCATCTTAATTTTAGAATAGTTGTCTCTACTTCTTTGAAAAATAAAGTCTGTAGTTTTCTATGAATGACATTAAATCTGTAGATTTCTTTGGGCCATTTTAATGAGAGTAATTCTTCCAACCAGTTAGCATGGAATGTTTATTCATTTGTTTGAGTCTTATCTACTTTCTTTCAGCAGTGTTTTGTGGTTCTCCTTGTAGAGATCTTTCACCTCTGTGGTTAACTGTATTCCTAGATTTTTTATTTTTGTGGCTGTTGTAAATGGAATGGAGTTCTTGATTTGGCTCTCAGCTTGAATGTTATCAGTGTTTAGAAATGTTACTGAATTTTGTACATTAAGTTTGTTTCCTAAGTCTTTACTTGAAGTTGTTTCTCAGTTCCGGGAATCTTTTGGCAAAGTCTTTTGGTTTTCTGGGGGTATTGAATCGTATTATCAGCAAAGAGACATAGTTTGCCTTCTTCTTTTCCTTATTTAGATGCTTTTTATTTCTTCTTGCTGTGCGACTGCTATGCTATAAACCATTCAATGGCACTTATGGGTAAGAGCTGACTGCAGCCAATGTGGCACCCCATGCCTTAGAACTCATCCCTATGTCCATCCTGGCTAATTAGTTTACATCACTCTTCCCACAGAGCCTGCATGTGACCTCAGAAAAATCCTCAGCACAGCAATCCAGAAACCCAGCAGTGATCTTTGCAACCAGCATGTACCAAAAACTCATCAGTTTGACAAAACTACCTTGAATTCTCCTCCTGCATTAATAATTCTCCACATTTCATTTGAGCATCATTTTGAATGCCTGATGGTTGTCAGGCTGAATATCTCTGGACAGGTCCTAGAAGGCACCAGATTTCCATTGCTCTATGGTCCCCAATCATTCCACCTACACTCCTTCCCATGCATGGTCCTGCGTTTTTTAATGTAAAACCATTGACTTCTTGAGAATATCAATTCATATCAAAATCACTCTATGTGCTACACAATGCCTACATACTTCTAAAGTCTAGTAATAAAATGACATATGTATGACATTACGAATTTCATAACAAAAACCTTTAGAAATGTTTGCTCACGTCTTCCTCAAGTTTCCAAAAGGGTTGTGGGCATGACTTGATTGTTGCCATGTTTAACTTTGTTCTGAGGGAATCAACAACCATATCTAAGAGAGTATCCTATCACTTTAAGTAGAAACCAGGCTAAGGCAACAGAGTCGTCCAAATGGTCGACTGAGTTCCTGGAGAGCTAAAAGACAAATCAATCCTCCTTTCTAGCCATACTAATTCTTCCTTGAGCTCACAATTATGCTTTTGCTAGCTGGTTCAACCAGAGGAAGCACAAGTTTCCGACACAAAGAGTCAGGCTGAGTTTTGAACTGATTTCCTGCAGGGATGGCCAAATGGCTCACAAATGGCTTTGCATTTCCTTCCAGAGGCTGAATAATCTGAACTTGAGATGAATTAAACAATGATGGGTCCATGAATAATCAAATTCTTCATTAAAAATTCACCTCATTCTAAAAAGGCCTTCTGCCTGCAGCAGCATCCATCTTTTAATAGGTTTTGGTTGTCTGGTGGTGAGGTATATATAGACATTTTTCCCCTCTTCCATATAAGATATGCATTTCCAGTGTTTTTCTTATATATGCAGAATGGGGAAAGGAATGGCTAAGTTGGAATGAGGGGCTCCTAACATATGCCCCAAGCATAAAACTAATTAATATTTGGCCCATGTTCTTCTAACTTTCCAGGAAATATTGAGCCTCACTGCTCCCAATGTCTTCAAAACAACATATGAATCCAAACATCCCCAAACAAGACCAATTAGGTTAACAAACTTTTATTATTTCAACCCCAACCCGCATCCTAACTTCCACAAACACCACAGTTCTTTGATGGGAACTACAATGATTTACTGACTGAAATCCAGTCAGAAATATAGTAATCAGAGAGTTATATAAATTGTTAGAAAACTTTGAAATGAAATTTTGTATTTTATGGACAATGAGGTTCACCAAATTTTAACTGATCATTCCAGAGAGTTTTTATCCCCTCTCTTCCCCTATTTGTTAACATCCGGCAATTAAGGGTAAGTACATTTGTTACATGAAGAATCAATTTTGATACATTATTATTAACAGTTCATATTTTACATAAGGATGCAAGTCTTTCTTGTTTCCTGGAGTTGTATTTTTTTCTAACAAGAAGCACATAGTACCATGTAACCATAATATTCATGTAACATTAATTACTGTTCGTAATAGAATAGTTTTCACTTACTCTAAAAGTCCTCTGTGCTCTGTCTATCCCATTCCATCTCTCTGACCCCTTGCAACACTTATCCTTTTTCCTGTCTCCTCCACAGTTTTGTTTTTTCCAGGATGTCATGGCATGCTGGAATCACACAGTTGTAGACTTTTCAGATTAGCTTCTTTCACTGCACAATATGCATGTTAAGTTTCCTCCATGTCTTCCAATGGCTTGTTAAAATCATTTATTTTTATCACTAAATAATATTCCCCACTGTAGGAAATGTGCACACTTTATCCATTAATTCTGAAGGACGTTCTGATTAAAGCATGTTTTTGGAATGTATGAATATATCATACTATGAAACGTAAGTTTTCCAAATCAGCAGAGTTAATACCGAGAAACACAATTGCCAGATCATATGGTAAGATTATGGTCAATATTGTAAGAAACTGTCAAACTGTATTCCAAAGTGGCTGTACAAGAGTGTTCTTTTGTGTGTAACGGATTGATAGAAATGAAAGAAATTGTAAAAACTGAATACAAAAGTCAATCACCTTTTCAAAGAATAGCTGAAATATTGACTAATATTTATAAAATTTTATTGCATTCATCATCTTACTTGATTTTAAAATCTTACAAGAAAAAATGTATGTATTAAATCAAATTTTATAAAAAGAAAAGTTGGTCCTCAGAAGCATTGAATGATTGGCAGAAATTCCCATGGTGTTTATGTGGAGCTGAAACTGATGACCAGTTCTTATGGGCCAGCCCCCTGCTTCTCTCTGACTTGTGGTTTTTGTACCTCAACATCTTCTTGGTTGGAAATGCTCCCTCATACTACCTGGCACATAGTGTTCTCCAAGACAGTCTGACAAGATTGAGGCGATGTTGAGCCTCCAGCTGAAGAGCCTCGGAAAAGCTGTTCCTGGATTTCAACTGAAAACCCTGCTCAGTTCGGCAAGACCAGGTCTATTTTCTTGATTAAGTGCTCAGCCCAACACCAAGCTGAGCTGTTCTATTTGGCTAAATATTTTGTCAAATACCCAGCAGCTTTTTTCAGTACAAAACGAGGTGTGGCAACGTTTCCTTCACCCACCATCTCCAGTGCCTGCAGAACATCCCTGAACCCAGCTTGGATTTTGTTAAACCAATGACAGTACAAAGCCTGGCATAGCAGCTGGTAGAAGTGGCCTGAGGGGTTTGGGATGTGGTCCTGGTTTCACTACTGTGCCTACAATTTAGACCAAACATTTTCTCTCCAATTCTTAGCCACTTAAAAAGAAATCATACTAAGTGTATAGAACACCCTTGACATAGCCAACTCCATCTTAGAAAAATACTCTATATTTCATAGGGCACTTTTCCAACAAGGATAAGATGTGTTGTCTACCAAACAACAACAACAAAAAAGACTGTATCCAACCAGAAAAGGACTCAAACAAGCACACTCTTCCATGATCAGTTCTCGTGGGAGGACTCTGTAACTGTCAGAGAGCAGGTCTTTAGCAGCTCGAAATAGGATCAGTTCTCACCAGGGGACTCACTATGTATGATGTGCAATATTGACTGACTTGTGGAGTGGCTTGAGTCTGTGCCCGCGGCTCTGACTACCCAGTGAATGAAAAGTACTAAGGGGAGTGGCCCCCTTGGGAACTCCATGTAGCCCAGGCTGGCTTTTGTGATTGGAATAGCATCAAGAAAATCCTGACACTGTGAAAACCCTGACACTGTGAAAACCCTGACGCTGTGAAAACCCTGACGCTGTGAAAACCCTGACGCTGTGAAAACCCTGACACTGTGAAAACCCTGACATTGTGAAAGACACGAGCATTTGTGGTCCTGGTTATTTCTAACCTTGCACCGCTCATGACACTAAGTCATTTACAAGGGGTTTCCAGTTCTAATTTTCAGATGAAAAGCTGGGTACTTCCTTCCCACTTTGCAGTGTTATCCAATGCAAAAGCCAGTGCTATAGAGAAGGAAAAATATGCTGTCCACTACTTTTTTAAAAGAGAAAACTTGATAGAAATAGTTCCAACAACACTAACATCTACACAGGGATCCCCAAAGTCTAAAAATGCTAGTGAATTAAAGAAGCTGAAAAGTGATTACAGAAACTGCTAGTTAATAGGACATTTTTTTCTCAACTACCTTTTGCTGTGTCTTCCAATGTAAGTTAGATGCCATATTAAAAAAATAACATCACAGACTCCCTCCCCCATAAAGGTTTAGTCTTGGCATTTCTACAAAACACAAGAATCATTGTTTTTAGTTCCAAATGTAGATAAAGGAGGAGTGTTTTCAGTTGTTACTCAAAGAAGAGATATTTGGATTTTCTAAATCTTGGTGTAAGTATGTAGATTTTTCTTTTACAGTTTTATGACAGTTTAGTCTCTTTCATATGTCTTTCGAACCTTGACATCCCTACACCTTTGATAAGCCAATTGATGGATTGTTTAAACAATATAGTCAAAATCACCAGTTCTTATGGAGCCATTGAAGATGGGCAGAATATGTCATGTTAACTCAACATTTGGGGGCATTCATATACACGAACTGCAATCGGAGAAGTGATATGAGAGAAGACTTGGAATCGGTAGAAACAAAAGAATAAACACGAGTGGTGTTTCTAGAACTCTGGTATTGTTTGTGTGTGACTGTTACAGCATCTTCACATTTTGGATGGAAGTACTGCTGGATACACCATTTAGCACAGCTGGTATTGGCAGTTCCTGTCAGCATTACCCATGGTATCCATGATGCAAGCCCATATATGCCTAAACAGGATGTGGAGGTTTTAGAAGATCAGAATTCTTTCCTCATCACACCACAGGTCCCTTAACATCTTGCCACAACTCTCTTCAAGGCACCCATCACATCCCTGTTCCTCAGACTGTAGATGAGAGGGTTTAATAAGGGGGTGAGGATGGTGTAAAAGGCAGAGAAGACCTTATCTTTGATTGGGGTGTGGTAGGATTGGGGAAGCATATACGTATACAAGGCAGCCCCATAGAATAATGTCACCACAGTCATGTGTGAGGAGCAGGTGGCAAAGGCCTTCTTCCTCCCTTCAGCCGATGTCATCCGCTGCACTGTGATGAGAATCCTGGTGTAGGATGCAGTCACCACCGAGAAGGGGATGAGTAGCATTGCAACACAGCACACGTACATCACTGTTTCATAGGCGGTTTTGTCCCCACAGGCCAGCCTCAGCATGGTGGGTGCCTCACAGAAAAAGTGATTGATTTGGTGAGAGGCACAGAACGGGAGACTCATGGTGATGGGGGTGAGGAGAAAAGTGTCCAAAGCTCCGCCGAACCAAGAGCTGGCCAGGATCATGCAGCAGACCCGCTGGCTGATGAGGACAGGATAGTGCAGTGGGTTGCAGATGGCCACGTAGCGGTCATAAGCCATGAGCCCCAGCAGGAAGAATTCAGCCCCCATAAAGCCCATGTAGAGAAAGCACTGAGCAGTGCAGGCGATGAAAGAGATGGTCCCCTGGCCCACGAGATAATCTACCAGCATCTTGGGCACAATGGTGGAGATGTATAATGTGTCAATGAGGGAGAGGTGGCTGAGGAGGAAGTACATGGGGGTGTGGAGATGAGGGTCTATGTTAATCAGGAAGACCATGACCCCATTAGCTATCACGGCCATGAAGAAGATGGCACAAATGACACCGAAAAAGAATCCTGAGCCTTTACCGTGAGTGAAGAGCCCCATGAGGGTAAAGCCACTGGACAAGGTTTCATTGTTTTCATTCGTGGTAGTGAGTTTGACCTGGAGGCATAAGAAGAGAAGCGGGGTCAACAAAAATGACAAAAGATAAAATAAATTCACTTAAACATGTCTGTGTAAACATTATGAGATGAAAATTTTTTATGTAGCTAATATGAAACTTTTTTTTTGGTGTGGTAGATTTGTAGCTTCTTTTTTCTTGGCTATTTCTTTTGATGAAGAATAATTTCTACATTAGGATTCCATGGGATGAAGATGAATGAATGTTTGCCAATTGATATTTGGCTTAAGGGAGTTTCATTATGACTGAAGAAAATTTGGGCCCTAGAAAGGATCCTTCATTTGGAGTTGGCTCCATTTATTTAAAATGTGGATACAACTGCAAGACAATTGATCCAATATATTCAAACAACCCAAGAAAATAATTCAATAGGCCATTGGAGCAAATTGGGAATTTCTGTGATAATTTTAAAACCTACTAGTCCCATCCAGAAATAACCATAAATTGTAGACACAGCTGAAAACTAAGTTAAACTGAAATAAATATGATTACATTATCTACCTGATCACTGGCCATTCTTATGTGTTCCTTCATCATTTGTCACTTTCTCATTCATTTGCACACCAAATCTTTATGGAGAGAGTCCTGTGCAGTGTTCTATGCTCTGGGGATACTGTAGTAAATAAAAGGAATATGAATCATGTGACTTACATTCTAGTTATGAAATAGGCACAGTAAATCACATGTGGGAACCATGGTTCCAGGTAATGCAAATAAGTGTTTTATGGAAAACTTCAACACAGACAATGAAAGATGAAAGAAAATTCATGTGAAGATTTAGGGCTAGGGTGTTCCTACAAAATAAACAGCAAATGTGACATCCCTAAAGCAAAAAGTAGTTTGGGATAGTCAGGAAACAAAAGTCAGTTCAGGGAGAGAATTACCAGTGATGAAGACAGTGAGATATTAGGGATCAGTTCTGCAAGGTATGCAGGCCGGGATAAAGAGGACAGAATTATTTTCTAAGTATTATCAGTAGAATTGAGTTGCAGTTTGTAACATATAACAGTTTAACTTTAACATGTTCATTATGATCTTTTTGTTTTTTTCTTTTTGTCTCTTTGGTACATTTAAGCCATTTTTTTTGTTTTGCTTAGTGTTGTATTTTGTGGGTCTTGAAGGTGTCACAAGAGGGGAAACTCATCTGGTTTAGACTGGGATAGACCAGGTTGTGCTTTCTGTCCTAATATCCCCCTCATTTCACTCAAAAGCTTCCTGATTTGGTTGGTCAGTTGTAAGCCTTGGAGATGGTGACTGAGTGAAATGGATAAAAGATCTTATAGGCCAGAGGCAGGAAACCATACACAATCTTAGAGAGCTATGGGTGGTGCAGTCACATCTTGAATATACGATGAATATAAGAACATCTTTTAAAAGTTTCCTCATCATTTTAACACTCTTTAAAATCTGACGTGGTTTTTGAATTCTTGAGCACTTCTGTGTGCACTCAGGTATTATACGAAACAGAGAGGCAGATGACGCAGCAATAAGTTCACAGAGGTGGCAGCCAGTTTCTAGGACACCGTCGTGGAGTAGGGGGTTGCTCGATTCTGAAATACTTGCACTGAGAATGCTTGTTTGGGGTTCTGGCTTCATCATTTGCAATGTACCCTAATGCATGTTACTTAAAATCTTAGAGCCCGTTTCCTGGTCTATAATTAGGATATCACAGGAAACTTAAGGGATGTTGTGATGATCAAACATCATGTAACATATGCAAAGGACCACAGCTGAGTAAATTCAAATGCTAATCTATGGTAAGCTGTTGTGCTTGTGAGATAATGCTGATACTGAGGACACAATTTCTTGCCAAAGGCAATATTGCATTTTGTAGCTACTGTGTGTATACCATAGGCACAAACAATAGGAGATACACTATAAAAAACACATGTCGCCTGTTGAACACTAGGGGATACACTCTGAAAAGCACGTGTCGCCTGTGAACACTAGGGGACACACTCTAAAAAGCACATATCACCTGTGAACACTAGGGGACATACTCCAAAAAGCACGTGTCGCCTGTTGAACACTAGGGGACACACTCTGAAAAGCACATATCGCCTGTGAACACTAGGGGACATACTCCAAAAAGCACGTGTCGCCTGTTGAACACTAGGGGACATACTCTAAAAAGCACGTGTCTCCTGTTGAACACTCAGGGATGCACTTTTTAAAAAGCACATGTCGCCTGTGAACACTAGGGGACATACTCCGAAAAGCCACGTGTCGCCTGTTGAACACTAGGAGACATACTCCAAAAAGCATGTGTCGCCTGTTGAACACTAGGGGGACATACTCCGAAAAGCACGTGTTGCCTGTTGAACACTCAGGGACGCACTTTAAAAAGCACGTGTCACCTGTTGGACACTAGGCAGGGTTCCAGGCTTGTGCACTGTCTTCTGAATTATTTAAAATAATAAAATCTCAGAACATTCTTCCTGATCATGCAAATAATTGCCATTAGAGGAATCTTTTAGCAAGAGATATGGACTTGTAAAAGACTAGTTTCTGGGAAAACTCATTCCAGGAAGAAGACTGTCATTTCCTAAGTTCACTCTCAGATTAAACAGTGAGGATCAATATGTTAGGTAATAGCATTACATGAACAACTAGGGCCTAAAAAATAGTTTGCAAGTGTCTACACATTCTCCAGGGAGGCCTGTTTCAACTTCTGAGTACATGCTCACAAAACCACAGAAACGACTCAACTTTTTATCTACAATGAAAATTAAAAATCTTGGGACACAGGAAAAGATGAACCCTGGTGACTCCTCGGTAGAGAAAAGCCTCTTCAGTTTTGGCCAGCACATGTACAAGGTCTCTCAGGGTGTGAACCACTCAGAGAAAGGACTGACTGTGCATCTCTGTGCCAGGTTTTCTCTGCAGCAGGGTCTGCTTCTCTGCTTTCCCCATTCTTACCCTCCCCTAGCCAAGAAGTTGTGAAGAACAAGGGTAGAGTGTTGCAAGTAGACCAACAAAGGAGGTTCTTGAAGGAGTGTTCTCAGCACAGTGACTTCATTTAGGAAAGTGAGAAATACACAGACAGAAGGAAAAATGCAAGCTAACAAGAAATCGAAACTTTTCCTTTCTAAGTTTTTCCTTCTCTTTCAACAAAACTTCAAACATAACTGCACAGTTTTGCTTACCAGTTTAGAAGAGGCTGAGTGGATTAGGTGGTGAGGGGAAAAGGGGCTGAAGATTTGTTCTGCCCACTATCCATCCAGAATGCAGATCCTCCATCTCGTGGGTAGAATCTCATCTAATGAGCTCCTCGTGACGACCTGATGAATTAGAAGGAGCTTCCTGCAATGTCAATGGGAGCAGAAACAGACGACAACGTTAGGGAACACTTCAGGAGAGGGTGAACACACTCAGGC
>NW_016811748.1:114776-164901 GCF_001698545.2 Rhinopithecus bieti
GAACACTCAGGGACGCACTTTAAAAGCACGTGTCACCTGTTGGACACTAGGCAGGGTTCCAGGCTTGTGCACTGTCTTCTGAATTATTTAAAATAATAAAATCTCAGAACATTCTTCCTGATCATGCAAATAATTGCCATTAGAGGAATCTTTTAGCAAGAGATATGGACTTGTAAAAGACTAGTTTCTGGGAAAACTCATTCCAGGAAGAAGACTGTCATTTCCTAAGTTCACTCTCAGATTAAACAGTGAGGATCAATATGTTAGGTAATAGCATTACATGAACAACTAGGGCCTAAAAAATAGTTTGCAAGTGTCTACACATTCTCCAGGGAGGCCTGTTTCAACTTCTGAGTACATGCTCACAAAACCACAGAAACGACTCAACTTTTATCTACAATGAAAATTAAAATCTTGGGACACAGGAAAAGATGAACCCTGCTGACTCCTTGGTAGAGAAAAGCCTCTTCAGTTTTGGCCAGCACATGTACAAGGTCTCTCAGGGTGTGAACCACTCAGAGAAAGGACTGACTGTGCGTCTCTGTGCCAGGTTTTCTCTGCAGCAGGGTCTGCTTCTCTGCTTTCCCCATTCTTACCCTCCCCTAGCCAAGAAGTTGTGAAGAACAAGGGTAGAGTGTTGCAAGTAGACCAACAAAGGAGGTTCTTGAAGGAGTGTTCTCAGCACAGTGACTTCATTTAGGAAAGTGAGAAATACACAGACAGAAGGAAAATGCAAGCTAACAAGAAATCGAAACTTTTCCTTTCTAAGTTTTCCTTCTCTTTCAACAAAACTTCAAACATAACTGCACAGTTTTGCTTACCAGTTTAGAAGAGGCTGAGTGGATTAGGTGGTGAGGGGAAAAGGGGCTGAAGATTTGTTCTGCCCACTATCCATCCAGAATGCAGATCCTCCATCTCGTGGGTAGAATCTCATCTAATGAGCTCCTCGTGACGACCTGATGAATTAGAAGGAGCTTCCTGCAATGTCAATGGGAGCAGAAACAGACGACAACGTTAGGGAACACTTCAGGAGAGGGTGAACACACTCAGGCAAGTGCAGTGCTTTACCCATGACAATTAAAAACAGTTCCAGCATGAGAAGTTACAAGAAAAGCTGCAAATAAGAGAGCTGAAGACATAAAATTGTATTAGGGTTGTGGAGGATAAAACTTTAGTAGCTCTCCGGGGATGCAGAAAGGCAGATATTAAATTATAAGAAAGATAGACATGCACTGGGCACAGTGACTAACACCTGTAATCCCAGCACTTTGGGAGGCCGAAGTGGGCGGATCACCTGAGGTCACTCCTGAGGTCAGGAGTTCAAGACAAGCCTGGCCAACATAGTGAAACCCTGTCTCTACAAAAATTAGTCAGTCATGATGGTGGGCACCTGTAATCCCAGCTACTCGGGAGGCTGAGAAGGGAGAATTGCTTGTACCTGGGAGGCAGAGGTTGCAGTGAGCTGAGATCGCGCCATTGCACTCCAACTTGTGCAACAAAGCAAGACTCCATCAAGAAAGAAAAACAGAGAGAGAGAGAGAGAGAGAGAGAGAGAGAGAGAGAGAGACTTACATACATGAAATATTGGAACTACAAAAGCAAAACATAAATAATCAATGTTTTAAAAGAGTGATTTCACAAATAGGAGAGAATTATTAATAAAAATTGAAAAGGAAACTTAGGAAAGGAATAAACAGACTCTGTATATGGATGTTTCATTTCGTTAATACATACACTTGTGCATGTCTGGGAAAGTGATTTGAAGTAAAAGCATCTGGCAGCATCTAATAAAAACATAGTATCATGCAAACAAAACACAAGAAAAGGAAAACACAGTCACCTACACAGGCTAAAATTCACACTGACCACAGGTGTCTTCCTGAGAAATTCCAAATAAAAGTGAAAAAATGTCTGAACTGAAGATACACAACGTTGCAGTAAAAAGAGAGCTCTGGAGCCAGAATTTCCTTGGGTTTGATCCTTTCTCCACCACTAAATCCTGTGACCACAAGCACTTAAATTATTTTGTATCCGTGTCCCCATTTGCTCTGTAATAATAGAAAGGTCACAAGTTTTAAAGATTACATCATTCACACACGTCAGTTTCTTAGACTAGTCTCTAGAATGTGCTGTCTGTTCAGTAAAACTTATTGTCGATATCATTAGATACATTTTAGTTGAAAGTAATGTGTAGCTCAAGCAGGAAGACATTCTGAGATGACTTAGGAGGAATAACCACTAAGATACAGCTGAATATTTGTGTAGATGAAACAGAATTGAGAAAAAGGAAGAAACCGTAATACTACTGATAGTAAATGTTGAATTCAGGTTAAATATACATATTTAAAAAATAATATAAATATGATTGCCTCATTGCATAGAATTCAAGATTCTTATTAACAAAAATATATATATGTAGAAATAGATACACATATATCTATGACATCTAATATGTAGACACAGAGAGATATACCTATCTCTATCTCTACAGAAAACAGGGTCTGAAAATGGAATGCTAATACTATACATGCAAAACAAATTCTATTTAAATAGAATGTAAAATTACGAAGTACCAGAAAGCAGCTTTCATTTATTCATGTATTTATTCACTCAACTGCTTATTGTGATCCAGCTATTCACTAGACATTTTTCCAGGAGCGGAAGATACCATTTACAATATTCCCTCTTTCTTGGAACATACAGGGCAAAGGACTGATGATAAACAAAAACATATACAATTATGAAGAATCTAACATTTTTTCTCAGTAAATGAGCTAGAGAAAATACATTTTGCCTATGACTCCAACACGGAGGCAACTGTAAGAATAAGAACGACTTTGGAAAAGATTAACAAAATCAGTTACTAATATTAAAATGAGTTACAAGAATGTTTGTATGTGTGTACATGTGTGTTTGGGTATGTATTAAAATGGCTTAAAATAATGAAAGAAAAAAGATATAACAGCACAGGAAATTAAAATGAAGCATATGGTGAAATGAGATAGAAAACAGCTATGTTAATCATGGCTACAACATCATTCAACGTAAACATCCCCTTTTAAAGTGTAGATTTACTCTTCAAAGAAAACAAAACAAAATGTACAAATGGAAACGAGAACTAAAAGATGCAAAAAGGAATGGCATAAGTATATATAAACTATGATATAATGCGATATTATCAATGGAACAAAGAGAATAATCCTGTAATTTGAATTTTAAATGGAAATGCATTTTGTGCTTAATATATTCAGTTAGCTTCCATAGGACAATCTCTTGTTTTTTTTTTTTTTTACTAAAATATATTAGAATTCTAAAATCATAATAACAGGTTCACATCTAAATCAGAGAATTTGAAATACTTTAACATATGCCTAAAACACTACTTAGGCCAAAGGAAGTTCAAACTTTCATTAAATTAAATATGTATGGAAGCCTATAGGATATAGCTCAAGATGTATCCAGACAAAATTTTATAACCTCTAATAATGTAATTCTTATAAAAAATATGGATGTTAATAAAGATTCAACCCAATACATTAGAAAAATATCCACAGAATACATTTAAATAAGAGAAAGAGCATTAAATACTTAAACGGATATTAATGGATTTTTAAAAAAAGCAGACTGAACATTTAAAGTTGATTCTTTAAAACTGAAATGAAATAGATCTATTTCTGGCCATGCTAATGACACTTGAGGGCAGAAAGGATGACACAAAGCATCATAAAAGTAAGAAAAATGATCCAACTACAGATACGAGAAGAGTGATAAAATATTTATAGTATGGGAAGTTATTTTAACATTATATTGATATAGTTTGAAATTTTAGTGAAGAAGACGATTTTAAAGTATGGTTTTGTATAAGTGTGTGCATACACATAATATGCATATATAGTTATAAGTAGATATAATGCATACACACATAGTCAAAATTCTTAATATGCATATATTATTATAAGTAGACATAATGCATACACACACATATAGTCAAAATTCTAAGAGAATGCCAAAGAAGATCTCTAAATTTGGAACAATTTAAAAGTTTTAATGGAACTCTGCTTTCCCAAAATTCCTAGTTCAGAAAGCCTCCCATAAAAATCTTCTAAGGACAGAAAATTTAAAATCTTTGTATACAGAAAATATGGAATTAATTAATCATTTATTTTATAAATATATATAGCCTTCAAAAGACAGAAAACTCTCATAATTATAAACAAGTTCACATATATATTTCCCAAATGAATATTAATTATTAAACTCAGAAGTACATTAATAATAACACATCTTCAAACCTGTTCATATAAACTCCCTCTTTTGCCATTCTAATGCCCTTCAAAGATTCTTGGTTGTTTGTGAGCTGAAGATCAAGTTTTGACTGTGGTTTGTATGTCCCTGAGTGACCTGGATACTCAGCTCTCTGCAGTGCTCTGTCAATTCCTGGCACCTCGCTCCCAGAAAATAGCCTGACTCAGGAGCTCTCTCTGCCTAGAGCGCAATTCTCTCTTCATCTGGTTACTGTAGCCCCAGGTCTCAGGTCACTTATACTTCTTGCAGGAATCCACTCTGGTTTTAATAAGAATGTCAAATGCCCCAGCATATATGAACAAGTAGTTACTCATAATATCAACAACATATCAACAAAATATTTCTTATTCTTTTCCTTTTTGAGACAGGATCTTGCTCTGTTCCTCAGGCTGGAGCACAGTAGCATGACCACAGCTCATTGCAGCCTCAACCTTCTGGGCTCAAGCAATTCTCCTACCTCAGCCTCCTGCATAGCTGGGGCTACAGGCCCAGACCACCATATCCAGCTTATGTTTTTGTATTTTTTGTAGAGACAGGATCTTGCCATGTTGTTCAGGCTGGTCTTGAACTTCTGGCCTAAAGAAATCTTCCTGTCATGGTCTCCCAAAGTGTTGGGATTACAGACATGTGCTACATTATTCTAGAGGAATTTGTCAAAATGATTATAAATTTTATCTGAAAGGACAAGCACATATTAATTGTCCAGCACATTTAATGTTAAAAATTGACTTTGACCGCTGTAGGACCAATGTGAAATGTAAAGGATGAGTAACTGAACAGAAAAAAACAAGGCTCAACAACTAAGAGATATTAAACGGAGAGTATCTAGAAATAAACACTGTCATCTCCCCCCAAAATACAAAAAACCCACATACATGCCAATGTTTCATATAAGTAAGATGAGAATTCAGATAACTGGGAAAGGTAGTGTTTATATATGTGAAGAAAACAAAATTGTAACTTAGAGGTAAAGAGTTAGACTTTAAAATGCACACTCCAGATGAAGTGGCTCAAAAAACTTAATAAATAAATACATTTCTTTGTGAAAACTTTTTATGATGTTTGAGTCTCTTTAATGAAGAGGTACGCATTTGTATTCTGAAAAAATGCTGAAGTAACGGCAATAAATTAGGATTTTTATTGTGAAGAAGCGGGCAACATCACACACTGCTAGTGTAAGTACAAATTGAAACCATTTTTTTTTTTCTGGAAGTGTCTGGCATTTAGCAAACTTAAAAAATCCATGTGTTAGCCATTTTCATCAGTTTATTCTGAGGAAATAAATAGTGTGAAGTGGGAATCATATGTGACGACCTTAAATAAATTATTGCTATTGGTTGTGAAAATAAACAGGAAACAAACTTAATGATCAACATAAATAGGTTGAGTAAATCAAACATTGCTCCATTTACATTATCCACATTGATAATGATGTAGGTTAGCTGTCTTTTCATGTAAAGATATGCATAACATATTTTTAAGTAGGAAACATAGCACTGCCTGTTTACAAACATACATGTGCATAGATAAATTACAATCACTTGTAGTCAGCCTGGAAAGTTTTGGATTGGGATAGGAAAAAAATTCCCCCAAAGGCAGAAATAAAGCTCAAGGTAGAGCAATCAGGAGATTTTGAGGAATTGAATGGAGATTGAAGAATCAGGAATACACTTGACCAGAGCATCCTAGAACCTGATTTATTTCACTCATCACATGGTATGAACTTTGTATTTCGTGCCTTTCTAAATAACATGGACCACACTCGGATGGTTGCCAGAGTTTAATGAAGACCTCTTGAGTCTTTCTGTGATACGTTCTGACAGGGGCAAGCCCCATGCTGCCCTCACGGCACCTCTTCAACTTGTTTCTACAACTCTCTTTGTTGTTTTGATTTGCTGCATGCTTCTGCCTCCTCAAATATAATATGAGCTGTTTGAGGGTAGAGTCATCCTCTAAATAGTCCTTATATCCACAGCCATTGGCACAGCCTTGTATATATTCGGTCGTCTATACATCAATTGATTACTCCTAGAACACTTTATCTTTTCCCATTCCAAACTCATACTATTAATTTGAGAGCACAAATGGTAGAAAGATTTGCTTTGATATCTTCTATGATATTGCATTGTGACAAGTGGCTGTGAAGACCACTTAAATGTGAATAAAACTGATCTTTGGAAAAGAAAGCAAGCTAATGACGCAGTCCACAAGGCAATGGGAAGACGTAGGCCACTTGGTCCCTTCTAACCTCACAGGAAGTGTTACGCAAGTGCCTTCAACAGAGCCCGACTGACGACTTCTGACCCACCAACCACCACACGATAGCAAGAACATTCCTGTCACAGACTGTCTCTTAGTGTGTCCAAAATGGGTCATAAAAAGCAATCAATAAAATAAGTTCACAAAAGAGTGACTGAATCTATCAAAATGCAAGCAGGGTAGTTGACGATTGTTAAACATTTTTTCAAGAAAGTGATGTTTGTTTTAAGTAAGTGAGTGGCACTTATGAATAAGAGCTCAACATTTATATACTCATGGAATAAAGATGGCAGCAATAGAAAACAGAGATGGCTAGAAGAAGGGTATATGCTAGGTGCCTGGGTGATGGGACCATTTACACCCCAAACCTCGCCATCACAAAACATTACCAGGTAACAAACCTGCACATGTACCACCAGAATCTAAAATAAAAGTAGAAAAAAAATAAAAATTTTTAAAAATTAAATACATACACGAGTGGGTATTTTATAGATGAAACAAGAGAAAATGTACAGCCTTCCTCAAGTGTTTCCATGGTTATTTATGCCAAACTGGTGACTCCATTTAATTGTAAAGGTTCCACTTTTCCCTGAAAAATGAATCTTTATGTGTGCTAAATGGAGAGTTTGACAGTACTCAGGAATAGTTCAACAGTAACCTGTTTTTAGTTTTGACAACTAGGTTTTGTCTAGTTTTCCTTCGTTAGTTTAGTTAAAAGTATTTGCCTGTGTACTCCTGGATTATGCTTAATTCATTTTCTTCAATCCAATCCTCTTAAAGTAAACATGCCAGTTACTCATACCTCTACCAAAATTCCTACTTTCCAATCCCATTCGATTTAATTATTTTGATCATCTTACCTAATTCCCTGTCACTTAGAAGATATCAAGTTTGTGGGAACTGAACATGCACAAAATATCTGTATTATCTCAAATGAGTGAACTTTCCTGTTTTTCTGCTATTCACGCACATTATCTGAGAGAGCCAAATGGCTTTCTTCCCCTGAGAATGGAGATAGCAGTTGATGACAGAGGATCACTTACAGGTATAATATATCCAGAGAGAGGAATATTAGGTGAAGACAAAATGGGTTACAAACAACTTCACAAGAGGTGAGACCTTAGAAACAAGAGATGAAAGGGAATCTTCTCGATCTTCTTGTTTTCTGTCTTCATGTTAGTGTCTTTCCTTGAAAAGATGAGAGGAGATCCAGGTTAAACGGCACAAGCTTCCAAAAAAGAGAGTGCCAGTTAGAGGTATTTGAAGATGACCATTTAGCTGAAGGCATGGATTTCACACTTCAGCACCGTGCACACAGCTCCAGGAACCAAAGACAGAAGAGTTTAAGTCATCTAGCATATGACATCATAAACGTCCTGAGATTTCTCATGGAGAAAACTCCTTCTAATAATCCAGAAGGAATATCAATTAAACTGGTTCTGGTTGGTACTGAAAACTTGACTCAAAACATGTAAATGGCAAGCAGAGAATGTGTTCCAAAACCAAGGCTTGGGCTGCCTCCTCTGCAGTTTGTTTGTTTGTTTTGTTTTTAATTAACAGCTTGAGAACAGCTGTTTAATGCACGTTTCATCACCAAACTCTGTTGTTTGTTTCCCTAGAGGGCAAATGAGTAAAAAATACCCAAGGAAGAGAAGAGAAGTTTTTCACGTGGCCATTTAATTTCTCACTTTTCCTAACAATAGTCATGATCTAATCCTTTCATTTTTCTCTTCCATTAAGCAGCTTCCCAATAAACATCACTCATTTACCAAATGTCACTAAGAAAAAGTTTTTAATTGCCAATTCAATAAAGGTATTAAACAATCTGTTAAGAACATTGTCAAGCAGGCTCTTGCAGAACAGTTTGGTGTAAAAATCCAACTTATGGAAACTGTTGCTACAAAACCCTTTTGAACACATGATAGGAGATGAAGTTGATGAAAATCAGTTTATACTCGATGGGTGGTTCTCATTCTCCTGAGCTCAGGTGACCTGCCGGCCTCGGCCCCCGAAACTGCTGGCGTTACAGGCGCCAGCCACTGTGCCCAGCCTGGCCGCATTCTCTTGATCCATAAGGTGGACTGTTACGAATCCCTTTCGTTTAGTCTTCTCATAGAAATATATATGAATGCAAATTATGTTGTATTACCTGATGTATCAACTTTAAATGATAAATCTATGCCTGGCTTAAAAGATGAAATTAACATGTGCAGATGTGTTGTTTTCCAACATTCTATTTCTTCCCCTGCTAAGTTTTGTTGGTTATATTTTGCTACTTATATTGTGACACATCATAACATACATATTCAATTTTTAACTGTAAAGACATCAACTGGGCTTTAAATGCATTTAATCGTAATATCTAAAGAAAACTAAACAGTGTGTAAAATAGCTTGTGTAAATGTTAGTTCCAGGAAAAGGAAACAATGGGATCAAAGGTTTAATGGATTGTTGACTCTTTTCTACTTTAGATTGTTTCTCTCTGCCCCTTTCACCACCCACCTCAGGTTTCTTTATTCATATACATGCCAACTTCTATCCATTTTTTTTATGGGATACTACTCGTGAAAATGCCTACATCTTAGTTTTAGCACACACACACACATATATGTAACAAATATTTATATCTACATGAATGTATATTTGTGTGTGCGTGTATAGAAAAAGAGAATATGAGTTGTAAAGTAAAAATAAATGCAAACATAGACAATGACAATATTAGGTAGCCATAAACTGGAAATACTTTATATGTACAAAAGACAATCATTACAGGCATAACAAGCCCAGTTATGTTATTTTAAAGAAATCAAAATTTGGAAGGAGGAGGAAGAAGATGGCAGAATAGAAGGCTCCACCAATTGTTCCCACGGCAAGGACACCAATTTATTAACTACCCACACACAAAAGCACCTTTATACACATAAAATCAGATGAGCACTCATTGTACCTGGCCTTAGCTTTATATGGCTGAAAGAAGCACTGATGAGATAGAAAAACAATTGTGAGTTGCAAATGCACCCTTGCCTCATCCCCCAGCCGCATCAGCATGGTGCAGAGAGCAATTCTGTGCTCTGGGGAGAGGGAGAGCGCAGCAATTGTGAGGCATTGAACTCAGCGCTGCCCTGCTAGAGCAGAAAACAAAGCTGGACCAAACTCAGCTGATGCCCATCCGTGGAGGGAGCATTTAGACTAGCCCTAGCCCGAGGGCAGTTGCCAATCCCAGCAGTTTGAACTCGAGTTCCTGCAAACCTTTCCACCATGGACTAAAGTGCTCTGGGGCCTTAAAAGAAAACCGAGAAAAAGAAACCAGGCCACGGTGACCACAATCCCTAAGTGAGTCCGAGTGCTGACCTGGCCCAGAGCCTGTGGACTATGGGGGGACACGACCTACTGAGACACCAGCCAGGACAACTAAGGGAGTGCTGGAACAACTGCCCTAGCCCCAGGCTGCACAGTGTGTGGCTCCAAAAAAACCCCTTCCCTCTGCTGAGAAGATAAGAAACAGTGAGGACTTTTTCTTGCATCTTGGCATCAACCCAGCCATAGCAGGAGAGGGCACCAATCAGAGTCATCAGAAATCGCTACCAGTAATCAGTACCACTGTGCCAAGGCTTTGAGACTTTCATCATTGATCTAATCATTGCCCCAACCCCTAGTTCCAGGCCCTAGATTGTGGACATTTCTAGACACTCCGTGGGCCATGTGGACATTTCTAGACACTCCTTGGGCCAGAAGGGAACCTGCTGTCATGAAGGGAAGGACCCAATCCTGGCAGCATTCATCAACTGCTAACTGAAAGGCCCTTGAGCCCTGAATAACCAGCAGTGATACCCAGGTACCATGCTGAGGACCTTAGGTGAGCCTGAGATTACTGGCTCACAGACGAGACTCAACACATTCCCAGATGTGGTGGCTATGAGGGTGAAACTCCTGCTTTAAAAAAAAAAAGTGGAGAAAAGAGTAAAGGGGACTTTGTGTTGTGTGGTGTGTTAGTGTGGTGGTTGCCACGGGGGTGCTTGTGTAACTCCACTCTTAGCTCCAAGTGGCTCAGAACACAGACAAAGATTTTGTTTGTTTGGGAGAAAGTAAGGGAAGAAAACAAGAGTCTTTGGTAATCTGTATAATTCATCCAGATCTTGTTCAAGAATATCAAGGTGATACCTCAATGAGTCTACAAGAACTACAGCATTACTGGGCTTGGTGTGCCCCCTAAAGTAGACACGGCTTAGATCACAACACACATGTACTTTTGAATATTTTGAATGCTTTCCCAAGTAGGACGTGTACAAAAAGCCCAGATAGTGAAGACTACAATAAATACGTAACTCTTCAATGCCCAGACACTAAACATCTACTAGCATCAATACCATTCAACAAAACATGACCTCACCAAATAAACTAAATAGCCAACAGGTAACAGTCCTGGAGATACAGAGATATGTGACTTTCCAGACAGGGTATTCAAAGTAGCTGTTTTAGAAAACTCAGAGAAATCCAAGATAACACAGAGAGGGCATTCAGAATTAGATAAATTCAACAAAGAGATTGAAATCATTAAAAAGAATCAAGCAGAAATTCTAGAGCTGGAGAATACAATTGGCATACAATACATTAGAAAGATCACTCATCATGACCAAGTAGGATTTATCCCTGAGATGCAAGAATAGTTCAATGTATGCAAATTTATCAATGTGATGAATCATATTAACAGATGAAGGATAAAAGCCATATGATCGTTTAAATTGATGCTAAACAAAGCAGTTGATAAAATTCAACATCCTTTCATGATAAAAACCACTAAAAAACTGAAGATGGAAGGAACATAACTCAACATAATAAAAACTATATATGACAGACACACAGCTAGTATACTGAATGGGGGAAAACTAAAGCCCTTTCCTCTAAGATATAGATCATGACAAAGATGCCCACTTTCTCTACTGTTATTCAATATAGCACTGGAAGTCCTAGCAGGAGCAATTAGACAAGAGAATGAAATAAAGGGCATCCAAATTGGAATGAAAGAAGTAAAATTATTCTTGTTTGCCAATGATATCACCTTATATTTGGAAAAACCTAAAGATGTCACCAAAACCTCTTGGAACTGATGAACAAATTCAGTAAAGTTGCAAGATGCAAAATTAACATTTAAAAATCAGAAGCATTTCTATATGTCAACAGTGAACAATATGAAAAAAATGTAGTCTCATTTCTAGTAGCCATGAATAACATTAAATACCCAGGAATTAACATCAGAAGAGAAAGATCTCTATAATAAAAACTATAAAACACTGATAAAACCAATTGAAGAGGAAACAAGAAAATGAAAAGAAATTCCACGTTCATGAATGGGAGAAATGAATATTCTTAAAATGTCCATACTATCTAAAGCAGTATACAGAGTCAATGCAGTCCCTTATCAATATACCAATGCCATTCTTTACAGGAATAGAAAAAACAACCCTAAAATTTATAAGGAACCATAAAAGACCCTGAATAGACAAAGCTATCCTTAGCAAAAACCAGAAGTGGAGGAATCACATTAATTGACTTCAAATTATACTACAGAGCTATGCAATCAAAATAGCAAGATACTGGCACAAAAACAGACACATAGACCAATGGAACAGCATAAAGAACCCCAAAACAAATCCACACACCTACAGTGAGCTCATTTGCAACCAAAGGTGCCAAATCACACACTGGGGAAAAGACAGTCTCTTCTATAAATGTTCTGGGAAAACTGGATATTCACATGCAGAAGATGAAACCACACCCCTATCTCTTGCCCTATACAAAAATCAAATCAAAATGGATTAAAGACTTAAATCTAACACCTTAAATTATGAAACTACTACAAGAAAACACTGGGAAAAGTCTCCAGGACATTGGTCCGGGCAAAGATGTCTTAAGTAATACCCCACAAGCACAGACAACAGAGCAAAAATCAACAAATGGGATCACAGTCGAAAAGCTGCACAGCAAAGGAAACAATCAACGAAATGAATAGACAATCCACAGAATGGGAGAAAATATTTGCAAACTACCCATCTGACAAGGATTAATAACCAGAATATATAAGGAGCTCAAACAACTGTCTAGAAAAAAATTTAATAATATAATTATAAAATGGGCAAAAAATCTGAATACACATTTATCCAAAGATGACATACAAATTGCAAACACGCATAAAAAAGGGTGCTCAACATCACTGATTATAAAAGAAATACAAATCAAAATTACAATGAGATATAATCTCACCCCAGTTAAAATGCCTTATATCCAAAAGACAACAACAAATGCTGGCAAGGATGTGGAGAAAAGAAAACCATGGTGCACTCTTGGTGAAAACGTAAATTAGTACAACTACTATGAAGAATGGTTTGGAGGCTCCTTAAGAAACTAAAAACAGAACCATCATATGATCCATCAATCCCCCTGGACATACCCAAAATAAAGGAAAACAGTATCAAAGAGATGTCTGCACTCCTATGTTTGTTACAGACCTTTTCACAATAGCCGAAATTTGGAAGCAACCTAAGTGTCCATCAGCAGATAAATGGATAAAGAAAATGTGGTGCCTACACACAACGGAGCACTATTCAGCTCTACAAAGTAATGAGATCCTTTAATCTGCAGCAACATGGATGGAACTGGAGGTCACTATGTTAAGTGAAGTAAGTCAGGCACAGAAAGATAAACATTGCACGCTCTCACTTATTTGTGAGATCTAAAAGGAGAATTAATTTGTTTCGGAAGAGAAGAGCAGTTTCTTCTTCCATTTAATAAACTTTGACATTGAGATGCACTCAAGGGCCTAGGGTAGAAGTGGAGAAATGACCCTTATTACCTCTGCCCCCCACCAAAGCCTGGAGCAGGCAGAGCAGGTCACTCTAGGTGCAAAGAACACTCAGGAGTGGATGGAGCAGAAAATGTGCCCTTTAAGAGGAGCATGGCAGAAGGCTTCAAGGAATGATAAAATGATTGATCAAAAGTTATGAATTTCCTATACAATATAAAATGTTCTTGGCCACATAAGAAAACTCAAGAGAATTCTACAAAGTTTGAAATATGCAGCCCATATCCTTAAGCCAGCATCATGTCCTTCCTTCCTCATGGTGTCCAGCTGCTGTTCATGCTACTCAGATGTTTGTTTCAATGTCACGTCCTTGAGAGTGACTCCGAGGCATTGGGTGATACTCAGTTCAGTGATTTCTTTCTGATTAGCTGACAGTTTGCAGGGAGAAGGGGGATATGTGGTTTGAAAGGAGCATATGAAAGACACCTTCCCAACAGGAAGTCCTGTAGTGTGTGGCTTCTGGGAGATAAAACGGCCACCCTTTCACAGGGCACCATTAGGAGCCATGTCCCTCGGGGATGCGTGAGAAAAGCGAGGAGAACCTGCAGCAGTAGCTTGTGTGAAAGGAGGAAAACCATTTGACAACATCTTGAACTCTAGTAGAAGAAATGATGGCGATTTCAAATGAGTGTGCACGTGTATATGAGCGGGATGGGGGCAGTGCTCACTGAAACCCTGTGACAACTAGCTGTTTCCTGAGTGCAAGCTTTTTAAAGGGAGGCAACTGGATTCCGGTCTATATAAAGGTGGACAATGAATTTTATCCCAATAAGCTTGTCTCCATTGTTTTTTAAAAAATGAGAATTAACACTGAGCCGATTCTGGAAGGTTATGGTTGTAACTAAAATAATAAAATGAAGGAGAAATATTAAGCAAAATACAGTTGCAAAGTAAGTACTAAATGAACAAGAGGTATTTCTGTTTATTACTATTATTATAGTTATTATATAAGAAATTATGCTCTCTTTACTCCATCTAGGCGAGGGTTAAAACAATTCACTTAATGTGTCTGAAAGGATATGGAAGTTGACTATTTGATGAAATTACCCTATGATCAAATTATGCCTGTGTTTATAGAAATAAACCAGGTTTAAAGGGTAATAAATTGGCTTTAGATACCCTAAAGCACAACCTGCAGGCCCAAGGTAAATGTCTCAACCAGCCTGTCTTCCTCAATCCCCAGGGGCCGCCACTTCCACAGTACTGCAGGGACCTGCCAACCTGGATCTCACTGGCTCCTGCTCCCTGAGAGCGTCTGCTCTACATTCCTCTGCTCCTTATTTCCAGAAAAGGAAAAGTTGTGAAAGAAAAGATTCAGACTAAAAAAAAGCAAAGTAAAAAAAAAAACTCTAAATATGTGAAACCATTGTATTCCAGTTGATTTTTTGATTTTTCTCTTTGGAGATCACATGAGTATATATTTATAAATAAATTGATATAGAAATAAATGTATATTTATTGTTGTTTCCTTTGTAAACGCAGCAGTCATTTTAACAAGCCAAATTTCTTGCCTGAAAGTTACTATATCTATATAATCATTTACTAGTAAAGGAGTGAGAGACATGCCATCCCCCAAATAGCAAATTGGACCAAATTGGAATACTGATTACTTTGAGTTAAAAACATAGGAGCAGTGGTCGTTTCAGAAAGGGCCAGCTGATCATCCTCTTCATACATGCGTGAAGCCATAGAGATTCCTCAGCAGGTACACCCTCCATGTACCAGCTGAGAAAATAGCCCTCACACCAGACACTGGGATCTGTGCTGCAATGGATCAGAATGAATACACTTACCTAAGTAATCCTTCTACAAGTTTTACTCCCCTTCATATACCTCCTAATGACTCACTTAGAAATGTATTGCTGCTACCCAATCCCCTTTGTCCTGTCATTTCTTCTTGGGAAAATATAAAATTGTCTCTCTTTGGCCACTTCTTCAGACTCCATACTCTTGTGAAGAAGTCCCTGTATATGTAAAATTAATAAAATCTGTGTGTTTTTAGTGGCATCATTCCTCCAGTGAAGTGGAATGTTCTGTTACAATTCATAATTAAAACAAACAGATTTATAGCTTTAAGCAGAATGCAGGAGGTGGAAGAGATGTACTAAATACCTGGTTTAATAAAATAGCAAATCTTGAGGCATTGAATGATAACACATATGTCAGGAAATATAATAACAAATAACCCAATATATGATTTTATTTCCAAAATTCCAAGTAGTCCTATGAATGCTATAGATTGCCTATTAATTAATAACCAAGTTGTTTTTGCTTTGGAAGCATATACAGATTTTTTTTTCCAAAAACTGAAATAGACAGTTTACATCACTAGGCAATAGAAAATAAGCTAATGCAAGAGGCCTTGACATTATTAGTCATCAGGAAAATGCAAATTATAAGCAAACTGAGTTCCTACTACACTCAGAAGAACTGCTAAAATGAAGAAAATATCAATATTTGGAGCAACTGGAACTTGTGTGCATTGTCAGTGGCAGTAAAAGAGTAAACAATCACTTTGAAAACTCTTCAGTTTACTAAGGAGTTCATCAGACAGCTACCAAGAAAAATAAAAACATATTATTACAAATAGGAGATTAACAGACATTTCAGTCATAAGAGCTTCAAACTTATAATAGCCCAGATGCCCATCAGCAAAATAATGGATAAACAAATGATGAAATTTTCCAAAAACGAAATACTACTTAGCAGTAAAAGAAGAGCAACATATCAATGAGGTAAAAATGTGGAGGGATTTTAGAAATATATTAAGCTGAAAGAAGGAAACAAGATTCAAGACAATACTACTGGTTTCCTTTGATATGAAATTTTAGAATAGCCCAAACTGATGAACAGAGATAAAAATTAGAGCAGTGGGTGTATCTTAGGCCTGAGGTATCACTGGAAAATGGCTTGCAGGACCTTTCTGAGGTGGTGAAAATGGTATCTCTTGATCATGGGTAATTACCAGGGTAGATATTTGTGGAAATCGGTTGAAAAGGAACACCTTAAATGTGAGAATTCTGCTATGTGTAAGCTACACCTCAATTTGAAACAAATGGCAACAAGTAACCTTCAAAACTGCTCGAACAGTTAATCAATTCTTTGAATAAAATATTATTGTGAGGTATGACGTAAAACCATCTTACTAAAAATTAGTGATTTCACCGATTTTTAACAATCCACAATTTGATTGGATAATGATAGCTGAGTAAATGAACCCAAGGAATGAAGATTCATCTGCAATTCAAAGCAACACATAGACACACACACACAAACACACAGAGAGACAGAGAGAGACACAACAGATGTAGACATAAAAGTGTATATTCCTTATCTCTAGGAAATTCCACACAAACACTTTGCACAGTTTTGAATGTTGGAGCAAATATACATACTCTTATTCATGACTTAAGGCCACACACTGACCCATACACCTTATCAGGGCTCCCTTGACCTCACTGTTCCTCACACTGTAGATGAGGGGGTTTAGCAAAGGGGTGAACACAGTATAGAAGGCTGACACGACCTTATCGTGGTTAGTGGACCTATGAGATTTGGGTCTCATATAGGTAAAAATGGCAGCTCCATAAAAGAGTCCTACCACAGCCACATGTGAAGAGCAGGTGGCAAAGGCCTTCTTGCGGGCTTCTGTAGAACGCATGTGGAGAACAGCGGCGAGGATGAGACCATAGGAGGACAGGATGAGAGACAAGGGGACCAGGAGCATTAACACACAGCAGATGTACATGGCGTTTTCGAAGACTGAAGTGTCAGCACAAGCCAAACGCACCAGCACGGGGGCCTCGCAGAAGAAATGATCGATCTCATGTGCCCCGCAATACGGGAAGCTCAGGGAAGCAACAGCCTGCAGGAGCCCGTCTGCTGCACCCAGGAACCAACACGACATGGTCATCCTCAGGCACAGCTGCCAGCTCATGAGCATGGGATATCGGAGTGGGTGGCAGAGAGCCGCGTAGCGGTCATAGGCCATGGCTGCTAAGAGGAAGCACTCTCCACCCCCCAGGGTGAGCAGGAAGAAGATCTGCACACCGCAGCCGGCAGGGGAGATGGCCTTATTTCCGGTCAAGTAGTCAGCAGCCATTTTGGGCACAGTGGTGGAAACCAGCATCATGTCCATGAGGGAGAGTTGGCTCAGGAGGAAGTACATGGGCGTGTGGAGCCGGCGGTCCCGGTGAATCAGGAGAATCGTGAGGGCATTGCCAAACAGGGAGGTCAAAACGACACTCAGAATCATCATGAAGAGGATTTGGTGGGCTGTGGTGTGGTTAAAGAGACCTAGGAGAATGAAATAAGAGGTAGAGCTCCCATTTTCCATGATTTCAAATAAGAGTGACACTGCAAATGGAGAAAAAGATGACAGTGTTTATCCTTTATGGTACTCCATTTGAGTTATATAGTTCTTGAAAAGTACTTGTGTGAAAGCGATGAAACCTATGTCAAATCTTTCATTTGCCACTTGCAAAATGTTCTAATTTGTGCATAAAATTAATTCAACTTTTTCTCATTTCCAAGGATTTCATAATAAATTATTCTCAGGCTGAGTATTGATTAATTTTGTATAACAAATCCACGTTCTGGATAAGTTGCAAGTAACCTATTAGAATGATTTTGCTTTATCTGATGCCATCATAAGTGAGTGGGAATGAAATGATTCACATAATTTGTCATTTTATTTGTGCTTGAGTTATGTCATGCATAGTCAATATTTTAGAAGCTGAATTCAGTCAGTATATTTCATTATATAAAACTACATCCTTGATTATGAAGGTTGTGGGTCTATAACATACCAAAACTCATTGAAACCTACCAAAATCAGGTGGTTTTCCCTGACTTAATCCAAGAAGACTTTTTTTTTTAGCTTTATAAACAGGGTGACTTATATTCTCAGGTCTGGAAAGGCTGAGTCTGCAAATAAAAACATAGTTAATTTGGAGTTGTGAACACATTTAGTCCTCCTTTATAGGTGATAGACTAAAAACAGTGCTGACTTTCTTGAATATTTTTTATTTCTTTGCAATGTAAGAGTATAATGTAAATACACATTTTCATTAACTGTACAAGGTACTTTGTTGCAATGAGACTTTTTTTCATCACTCCACAAGCATAACCTTTACCAGGTAAAGGAGGAAAAAGAAAACTAAGATCTTTATCCAATCACAGAGATAAGTTAGTTTTTTCTTCAGTCTCAAGAGAAATGAAATCTTTATAGGCATTTTCCTCTTAGATCTGCTGGTGCAGGAAGTTTTCTACCTTGTTGAATAAATACGGCCACACCTGCATATCGATGCTGATTCAATCTCAAGGATATGGTCTAATTCAGTAAAGTTACATGGCAGAAGGAGCCCGTCTCTTCCATGGGCATTCCCTTTGCCTCCACTTTTTGTATCCACCCTAAACTCAAATGCCAATCACGACTGAGAAACGCAGTGCAGTTCCGTCAGTGGATACCAGAGTGCATTACTTGAGCATCATAATTTTATTGGCAGCACAATACCTGAGGGTTTTATTTGGTTGTTTAAAATGTAAACATCATGGAAATATACATATTTCCTTCTTGACAAATAAATTCTGCATTTGACAAAACTTTGTGATCTTCACACCCTCTTATCTCTAACATGCACATTTTTTTCTTTTTACTTCTTAGAAAATGCAATAACATGTACTTTCTACACGTAGGAACTATACAAAGTCTCTAATTATAGTCCTCAGTGTCACTTTGCTGAAAGACCTCAAAGCCCTCCTAACTCATTTCTTTCACTCGATGTCTTCCATTTCTCTGCTTTTCCAACCTTCCTTAGTGTTGAAGATTGATCAACTTTAAATATCTTTTAAAAAATCAATCTGTAATGTCATAACTGTAGGGTGTTGGACAAGTTTCTTAAATTATTTTTTTCTATCATATTAACTATTTTTAAGTGCAGAGTCAGTATAGTGACTTCAAGTATAATCATATTGTTTTATGACTGTCCACAATATCCATCTCACGAATCTCTTTTCATCACCTTAAATTGAAATTCTGTAGCCATTGTGAAATAACTCCCCCTTCTTCTCACACACAGCCCCCAGCAACCACCATTCTATTTTGTGTCTCTATAAATTTGAGTGTTTTAGAAACCTCATATAAATGGAATCATGTGGTATTGTGTGTGTGTGCGTGTGTGTGTGTATGTGTATGTCTGGCTTATTTCATTTCTCATAATGTCCTCAAATGTTCATCCCATGTGTCAGAATTTCCTTCCTAAGGATGAATACTATTTCGTTATCTGTATATATAACAGTTTATTCAATTATCCAGTTACAGCCATTAATGTTGCTCCCACTCACTTCAGCTGTATGTTTAAGTATCAATTTAATGGCATGTTTGATAACAGATGTTAGGTTTTTTTTTTTTTTTGGTAAGGTAAACATATATAACATAAATATATAGTAATTTCAATTCATTAGCCACTTAAATTATGCCAGACTGGTTCATATGTTTCCAGAGAATAATCTGAACAACATGCATGACTTTTCAGTTCAGGAAATACATTTTCTTACTATGAAGTTCCTACTATGGTTAAGTAATTTGTAAAATTTGATGTCATTAGCTTGTACCTTTTCAGTGAAAATAGGTAATATTTCAATTCTTTATGTTTAAGTGGAATAAAAATTCTTTATTCCCAGGTGTGTAAAATTATCAGTTTTATCGGTCTAACTGGTCATCATGCCATAGCATTCAGATTATTTCATGAACTGATCAATTAAATGTGTTAAATAAAATTAGTAGATAATTGTATTTTTCTATGATGTGATAATATTAAATTATTTGCTTTATTAAAATTACTGTCTATATTTTTATGTTACAAAGCGGAGATAATTTGCCACTAATTAAAATGTTTATAAACCTACAAAAATGATTATTTGGGATAATTTTTTAAAAAAATTGGCCATGGAAACAAAGTATAGTTAAATGAAAAATGAAGAATTAAATAATCTTGCTATAAAATGTCTATAATTTCATTTAAAAGAAGGTTGAAAATTCAAGACTGACGAGTGTAGGAAGAAGTATGATAAAGTACTACCCTGAAAAATAAATATTTTCCTTTTGTTTCTTCACTATAGCTTAGAAAGCTAGAGAATTTTGAACTATATTTTCTTCTGTCCCCATAGTTTCTTACTTAGAATGGTGATAAAATGTGGACATCTTTACTTTAAATCACACTGATCTCTTTTGCAATGCTAGTAGAAGGCACATATATATCCCTTCCTTTTTCTCATCAATAATTTTGTTGGGTAATTGTAGAACATTGAGAACAATGCCTTTAACATTCCATTCTGTATTTTTCTGATACCTGTTGCCAAAACTTAATAGTAAAACTGTAACTCTCCTCCCCAAGACACTGAAATGCTTAATCAATTTGTTCTGTCAGAAAATAAATTGGAAACAGCCAAATCATATATTTGACAAAATTCACAGGTTATTACAAGAATTTTACCTGATGACTGTGTCAGCTAGCAAGTTTTGATTCTTCAGGTTGTAGAATAGATAATAGAATTTTATTTGTAAAATATATAAAGATGTATAGCTGTGAATTCTCTGGAGTTCAAACTCTACAGGAAAATTATTAAATATGAAGTGATGAGTATTTACAGAATCACAGATTGTCTACTTACAGAAGATAAAAGTGATGACTCCTTCCAAAAGGCTGGATCCTGTCTGAGCAGCATCATCTTAATGCCTCTTTGGGTGGAGAAAAGCTTCTTCCAGCCTGGCTGTATCGGCTTCACTTATACCAGTGCCTACACTCTACTTCTTAGGGGTGTGGCCTAAATTAAATCTGATTAATAAACCAGAGAGGCATAAGCTTGCCACTTTGGTTGCCAAAGATGTTTAATTTTGGGGGACATTTTATAGACACCCATAATTTTAATACACTTCCAAAATGCTTTTGGAAAGCTGTGATTTATTGAAAGAAGAGAATTATTTAGGATCAAAAATGATAGGTAAACAGATGTTCATGGAAAAGATAATGCTTAAAATACATTAAGGGGGTGAGGTAATGTGGCTCTGGCATTACTTGTCTGTAGTTTAATATGAAACAGTGTGATATTGAAAGATCAGCTGTTGTCAAAGAGAGTAGTTGAAATAAAAAGAAACCGTGGTAGAATCCATGGTAGTTTCCTTATTGAACTAAACTTGACAGAATCTCTGCTGCATTATAAGTATCAGTATGTTTGCATCTCTGTGATATAATTGCATTTTTTAATATTCTATATGTTTGTATCTATGTAATAAAATCAGTGATAACAACAATAGTTAACAACAGATTGTATTCACTGTGCCAGGCACTTTGTGATTGATTTTATCTGGGGCTGCTTTTTGTGATTGTGTTATTTCTTCTTAATATTTTCTACTGTCAAGCACCCTTGGATCCTGGCTCCACCTTTTGCAAGTTTTGTGAACTTGGGCTTCACTACTAGTATATATAAATCTCAGCTTCCAAAACTGTAAAAATATATATATATTTAAACAAAATTTCTCATGGAATAGATCTGGGGAAAAGCTGCTCCTACACAAAACATGAGAAACTGCAATTGCTTATTCCAAGTGAAGTTGTAATTACCATTGTTTTTGTTTAGAAGGCAAGCCCTTTATAGATTTTAGTGACACCTCTGCCTTTGCATGTTGGATCTTATTGAAGTGGCCAATCCTACTCTGATTTAGAATGTTATTGATCACATGCAGTCTACAGTTAAAGTCAGGTTATCTTATTTCCTGTGGAAAAAAACCCAAATTCCTGGCTAAGTGCAAGCAGTAAGTCACAGATATTTAGTATATCAAGTTACAAATAAAACTTTCAATGAAAGTTTACCTATCACTTATAATAAAAGTTTTATCTTTCCATGTTCTGAATACTAATGTCTCTGGGGTCCCGGGGTATCGATATGATGGTGTAGTAACACAGGGTAGCTACTGTCTGATGGGGGGAGTAACCTTTTGCCTTAAGTAGATCAGTCTCTCTGAAGGACTGCAATGTGTGAGAGAATTAAGGCCAGACAAGCTGTGAGTCAGATGAGAAAAAGATGCATGTACTGCCCAGAGTGCCACAGGAAAACACAAAGGACAGTGATGCTGGGTAGCTGAGTGGAGATTAACTACTATGTGGGCACAATTTACAAAAACCAAAGAGAGGCTCTGCTGAGTCCCTACACCAGCAAGACCTTGACCTTCTGCCCACTCTCCTCTTGATGGCATGTGGGGATGGACCAGCTTCCAGATTACAGATGGGCTGTATGGAGGAGGCCACCTCAAAGGTGACCCTGCAGAGGGCATAGTCAAGAATCCACAGACCAGCAAGCCTGAGCAGGAGAAATAAATATCACTTAGAAATTCCTGAATAAAAGACTGAGATGGAGATTTAGACATTCAGGAAGCTGACCGAGGAGTATTCCTAGTGTCAATTCCTGTGGCCTTAATGAAGCAAAATTGGGCACAGGGAGAAAATGAACTGTGATGCAATCACAACTACGGTCTCGGCTACTCCTTGGATGAACTCTGAGATTACCCTTCCATGTTGTCTTGTAGGCAAATGTCCCAGTGTTTGTGTTCCCACAGAAGAAATTATTACATGTGGCTTGCCCGCAGAAAGCGAGCATAAGCTTGGGTGAGGCAGTTTACCTCAACTGGGAACAGTGACTTGAGAAGGACTTAGCTGAGAGCTGTCAGATACTAATTCTCCTGGCAGCTGGAGGAGCAAGTACTTGAAGTACTTCCCACTCAAGTGGGAGGTGTGGAGAGCACATGACACTGTACACTGTACATTACACTGCATGAGCCAAACTCAATCAGAAGTCAGTGTGAAGCCCCTGATGCTATTCACACAGGTGTATTCCTGTAGCACAGAGCAGGGGGGTCACTTGGAGGGCAGTATAGATGACATCTAGAAACAATGACCAGGGCACTAAAATATGTTTGCCTGGAAGTTCTAGTTCCAACTGAAAGGTAAAAGTTGGTTTGGAATTTGCCAGCTAGGAATATACTGGCCTGAGGAGCTGAAATGGAAACAGCTTCCCTCTCTTTCCGACCAGGCACTCCCTTGCACCATGCACACTTATCTTATTGTATGCTTGTTGAAAGATCCTAGGGACTAATTTTGAAACAAGCCAGGCATGGAGACCCAGCGGCAAATTCTCTCCCTCTTAAAATGACCTCAAGATAGATACTCTGCAGCCCAGCCACACTTGAGATGGTGCCAGCTGGCACTCTAGGTGAACAATCATTCAAGATAGGCATCGCAACAAGACACGCAGACCCCGCACTCTGCGTACCCCTGCACACCTCCCACACCACGTTTCCCTTTTTAAAGCCCTACCCTCAGCTCAAAGCTTTGAGATGTTTTGTTTTGTTTTATTTTTCGAGGCTTGAGGCAGCCCATCTCCCATCTCCTAGCATTTAAAAAATAAAACTGATTTCCCATCACTGCCTCCCGCCTCTTTTGCAATTAGCTTCCAGGTGGTGAGCAGCTGGACTTGCATACAGTTCCAGAAATACAAGAGGTCTAAATGTACTTTCTGCAACATTAAGTCTATAATTCAGTGAAGAGAATTCTCAGCAAAGAAAAACAAAAGAACTAAATAGAAATGTAAGAGCCAAAAAAGACAGAGGAAATAATAATAATAAAATCCTCACTGTAGTTGAGCGTAATAACAAAATATAGATGACAAGTGGAAGAGTCGGCAAACTTAAAGATAAACAAATAGGAATTACACAATGTAAATATAATGAGGAAAAAAGATTGAAAGAGTGATGAAAAGAGCTTCAGGGTCCTGTGGGACAATAACAAGACCATCTTTGTCATTACATGTAATTTAAAGCTTGTTATGTATTTTTGAGTATGCATCCCATTTATTATTATGAACTGCCCATAATTAGCCTGAATCATTTTTCTTGGGTGAAGTATGCAGCTAATTCACGGTGTCAGCATAAGAAATCTCCATCTATTATTTATTATTTATGTGAATCTTTATATGTAAAGTGTGTTTGTGCTAGAATAATTCATCATTGTCATGTATTTTTGGGCATAGTACCTGATAGGTAGTTTTTGATCCTCACCCTCCTCCCACCTACTACCCTCCAATAAGCCCCGGTGTTTACTATTACCTTCTTTGTGTCCATGTGCACTCAATGTTCAGCTGCCACTTATGAGTGAGAACATTCAGTATTTGGTTTTCTGTTCCTGTGTTAGTTCACTAAGGATAATGGCCTCCAGCTGCATCCATGCAGCTGCAAGGGACACGATTTTGTTCTTTTTTATGGTTGTGTAGTATTCCATGCTTTATATGTATGAGATTGGTGCAAAGGTAATAATGATTTTTGCCATTGAAAGTACTCAGTCATGGGATTGCTGGTCAAATGGTAGCTGTTTTCAGTTTTGTGAGAAATTTCAAATTGTTCCACAGTGGCTTAACTAATTTACATTTTCACCAGCAGTGTATAAGCATTCCCTTTTCTCTGCAGCCTTCCCAGCATCTGTTGTTTTGATTTTTTTTTTTTGACGTTTTAATCATAAATAGCCATTCTGACAGGTGTGAGATGGTATCTCATTGTGGTTTTCATTTGCATTTCTCTAATAATTAGTGATAGGCATTTTTCCTATGCTTGTAGGTCACATGTATGTCTTGTTTTGAAAAGTGTCTGTTCATGCCCTTTGCCTATTTTTTTAATGGAATTCCTTTTTTTTTTTGCTTGATTTGTTTAAGTTCCTTATAGATTCTGGATATTAAACCTTTGTCGGACACAAGGTTTGCAAATTTTTTCCCATTCTCTGCCTTGTCTGTTTATTCTGTTTATAGTTTCTTTTGCTGTTAGACGACCTTTAGTTAAATTAGGTCCCACTTGTCAATATTTATTTTTGTTGCAATTGCTTTTGGAGTCTTCATTATGAAACTTTTGCCAAGGCCTATGTCCAGAATGGTATTTCCCTAGGTATTCTTTCAGAGTTTTTTTATCTTTAAGTTTTACATTTAAGTCTTTAATCCATCTTAAGTTGATTTTTGTACATGGTGAAATAAAGAAATCCAGTTTCAATCCTCTGCATATGGCTAGCCAGTCATCCCAAAGTCTGTATTGAATAGAAAATCCTTTCCCCATTGCTTGTTATTGTCGACTTTGTCAGATCAGTTGGTTATAGGTGTGCAGCTTTGTATCAGGGTTTTCTAACCTGTCCCATTGGTCTATAAGTCTGTTTTTGTACCAGTACCATGCAGTTTTGGTTACTGTAGCCTTGTAGTACAGTTTGAAATCTGATAGTGTGGTTCTTCCAGCTCTTTTCTTTTGGCTTGAGATTGATATGGCCATTCGGTTAGTTTTGGCCTTTCGGTTAGTTTGGTCATTAGATTAGTTTTTTCTAATTCTGTGAAAAATGACATTGGTAGTTTGACAGAAATAGTATTGAATCTGTAAATTGCTTTGTACAGTATGGCCA
This sequence comes from Rhinopithecus bieti, assembly GCF_001698545.2. Classification (NCBI taxonomy): domain Eukaryota; kingdom Metazoa; phylum Chordata; class Mammalia; order Primates; family Cercopithecidae; genus Rhinopithecus; species Rhinopithecus bieti. The sequence continues at coordinate 140,685 of NW_016811748.1, forward strand.
TTTAAACAATATTAATTCTTCCTATGTATAAGCATGGAATATTTTTCCATTTATTTGTGTCATCTCTGATTTATTTTGAAAGTGTTTCATAACTGTCATTATGAAATGCAAAATCCCAACATTTTGCATTCATCATATAATCAGCCTTCCAAACAATGTTATGAAAGTCTACATTCTACTATACAATATACAACCTCAGGAGTTACTTTAAGTTAATTTTGGAAGAAAACCTAGAAGAAAAGAAAAACAAAGAAGGGAAAGAAACCCTTGGAATCTTTCTACTGGGCTGCCACAAATAAGGACAATCATTCCAATTTTGCTCAAGAAATAGAAATAAATTTTCATTGTGTAGTTTCTTCTCTATCATGTACCGAATTGTCACACGTTAAGATCTTCTCAATGTAGAGACTCAGTTTGAAGCCATATGAGGCCATTTATGTAAGTAACTTACATTGTCAGTTCCACATTCTTCCTTCCTCATTGAGTTCATTTGTTTGACTGAATTAATTAAATCACAAATTTTAAAAAACTTCAAGAATAGCACTTAAATGATTTCTTCTAATTTAAAATGCATTCTTGAGAACTTTTTTTTTACATTTTGAAACACACCAGAATTCTAGAGGTAACTTGATATTTAATTGATGGCAGCTGTGTCTCCATTCTGACTTGGGATTTTTCTCTTTTCCCATACTTGCCCATACAATTTATTGATAAACTGAATAAACAATTTATCCAGATACTACTGAATGTATTTAATTAATTAATGCATTTCTCTAGGTTTAAAGACTATTCACTAAAGAGGATGTCTACTGTAATTGTGGGAGGATTTCAGTTTCTAGGACTTTATTAAAGAAAATGTTTTGAAAGAATATGTTAAACATAAACAGTGATTTTGTTGATTCTTTCAGTGAGACAACTGTCATATCCTAATGGCCTCTTAAGATCTTTAGTAAACTGTGATGCAAGGCAAATATATTTCCATTTCATAAATATGCAAAACTTTTAGTTTTTAGTAAAACTAAAAGATGAGAAACAGAAAAAAAAAAAAAAACATGGATTTAAGATGTTGGAACGTAGTGTGTGATTTAATTTGGTGGAATTATCTATACATTATGAACATAATGCATTTTAAAACTGTCTCCAAAGTTACAAATAAGGAGCAAGAGAATGGCGTGGCAGAACAACCAGACAACAGGGGGTGATTTTGTCTTCTTGGACCAGTTTCATAGCACATGGACTGCCTGGACTCCCTTCTCCCTCACCATACTAGCACTCCTGTTGGTCCCGTTGGCAACTTCACAACATCCTCATTTGGACTGACCCACTCGTCCACTGCCCCATGTATTTTCTGCTCAGCCCATTGTCCCTCATGGACCCCCTGTATATGTCCACATTTGTCCCCAAAACGGCCCTTGACTTTCTGTCTGGGGACCTTCATATGTCCCTCCGCCACTGGGTGTGGCATTCAGCTATTCCTCTTCACCACCTTGGTGGCAGCGGAGGAGCTGCTGGCCATTGGCTTACAACTGCTTTGTGGCCATCTGTTACCCACTGTGCTATTCCATCCTCACCTTTGTGCTACTCCATCCTCAAGTATCTGACCATCTGTGTCCTCATGCTGCTTGCATCTTGGCTGAGAGCACTGCTCATTGCCTTGACCCCTGTAGTCTATACCATGCCTCCCCCTTTCTGTGTCTCCAGAGAAATCCATCACTTTTTTGTGAGATCACACCCCTACTGAAACTAGTCTGTGCTCACACTGCCTGGTATGAAAAAGGTCTTTTTGTCAGTGGTGTTATTTTTCTCCTCCCACCCATCTCAGCTATTATGGCCTCCCATGTAAGCATATTATCCATTGTACTGTTGATAGACTCAAGGCTGGAGCTCAGGAAAACCTAGGCTACTTGCTCTTCTCACATGACCATGGTGTCTTTATTCTATGGGGCCATGATTATCAGGTACTTTCTGCTAAAGTCCTACCACTCCCCTGAGCAGGACAGCATGGTCTCCATCTTCTACCTCATCCTAACTCCAATGTTCAACCCTCTCTTTTACAGTTTAAGAAACAAATACATTATTTGAGCCTTCCAGAGAGTCCTTGGAAAAAGAATACGACATTTTCTGTTTCCAATGAAAATACAAAACAATGAAAGCATATGCACTGAAATGGAGGGATTTATGAATGTGCATTTAACTCTAAGAGCGAAATATTTTGAGAAACAGACAGTAGACAAAAAAAAAAATCCTGTAACCAAAGTTGATATGCAAATCAGTCATTTTCTTATTTATATCTTCGTATTCAAAGATAACATAAATGAAGTCTGGTCAATTCATGTGCTATATCAAATGGACTTTTCTTATTCCTATTTAATCATATTATTTGTTCATTTTACTTATTTTATCTTTTGAAATTTATTTGTATTTGACAAATAATAATTCTGTCTATTTATAGAGTATAACATGACTTTTATCTATGTATACATTGTAGAAAGTTTAATAAAGCTAATTAACATATCAATCACCTTACCAACTTATTTTTTTGTGGTGAAAATGTTAAAAAAACTATCCTTTTTTTTTGAGACAGGGTCTCATTCCATCACCTAGGCTGGAATGCAGTGGTGCAATCATGGCTCATTGCAGCCTTGACCTCCTGGGTTCAAGAGATCCTGCTGCCTCCAACTCCCAAGTAGCTAGTACTACTACAGGAGCACACCACCACACCCAGCTAATTTTTGTATTTTTGTAGAGACAAGGTTTCCCTATATTGCCCAGGTTGGTCTTAAACTCCTGAGTTCAAGAAATTCTTTTGTTTCAGTCTCTCAATGTGCTAGGATTACAGGCATGAGCCACTGCTCCTGACCTAAAAATCTATTCTTTTAGCAGGTTTGCAATATACATTCATTGTTAACAGTGGTCACCATGCAGTGCAACAGGACACCGAAACTTTCCCCCCACAGGACTCCAAAAGCATGAGCAACAAAAGTGAAAATGGAAAAGTGAGATTGCCTCAAACTAAAAATGCTTCTGCACAGCAAAGGAAACAACAGAGTAAAGAGAAAACCATAGACTGGGAGAAAATAGTTGTAAATGATTAATATTATAAGGGGCTAATACCCGAAATACATAAGGAACTCAAACAATTCAATAGAAACAACATTAGATCAATAGAAACAACATTAGATCAATAGAGAAATGCAAATCAATATCACGATGAGATACCATCTCACATCAGTCAGAATGGCTATTATTAAAACAACAGATGCTGGCGAGATTGTGGAGAAAAAAGAACAGTTTTACACTGATGGTAGGAGTATAAATTAGTTCAGCCATTGTGGAAAACAGTGTGGCGATTCCTCAAAGACCTAGAGGTAGAAATATCAGTTAACCCAGCAACCCCATTACGGGGTATATACCCAAAGGAATATAAATCATTTTATCATAAAGATATATGCATGCATATGTTCATTGCAGCACTATTCACAATAGTAAACACATGGAATCCAGCAAAATGCCCATCAGTGATAGACCGGATAAAGAAAATGTGGTACACATACACCACGGTTACTATACAGCCATAAAAAGGAATGAGATCATGTCCTCTGCAGGGACATGGATGGAGCTGGAAGCCATTATCCTCAGCAAACTAACACAGGAATAGAAAACCAAACACTGCATGTTCTTATTTATAAGGGGGAGCTGAATGATGAGAAGACAAGGACACAGGAAGGGGAATAACAAGCACTGGGGCCTGTCAGAGGGTCAAGGGTAGCAGCAGGGAGGGGACCAGGAAGAAGAGCTAATGGATGCTGGGATTAATGCTTTGGTGACTTCGTGGAATTGTTTTTAATAATTATAATAGGATTCTCAAGAACAATATATAAAGGGCTATTTGAGATTCACATTCAAATAGGCAGGTAATTACAGGAAGTCAGTGAAGTGAGAGAGGGGAGGAAAATACCAAAAACAGAAATCAAAAGCTGGTAGTTCTGAACACATTATTAAATAAAAAAAATAGAAATACTGATAATATTGAAGAACATTAATAGCATCAATAAGTAAATATATTAATTTTGCATTAAGGAATGACTAAATGATCTGCACTGTGTCTAAGAGTTTATTCGCATGATTTTACTTCAGTTGCCCCGTAAAACTGCTGTTATATTTGTCTCCCATTATAGATGAGGAATTTTGTCTCAATAAAGTTATGTAACTGCCCAAAATGAAACCATGATAAGAATAAAATCTAGGTTTCAAACCAAGGGCATTAATTTCCAGGTTGAAATAGTGAATGAATCTGAAAATATTCTCAGAATATTTTCTGAGAATAAAGGCAGAGGGAAAGCAGTCCTGTAATCCCTATCAAAGGCACCTGGGAAAAGTGCCTGGGTGGGCCTGGGTGTGCACCTCATGTGTGTGTGTGTGTGCACACGTACAAAGGGTATTATGGTGCAGGAGGAAAAGAGTCACGTCAATAGATACTCTTGTCTGTTTTTGGCCCTACTATCTTTACCACCATCTGTCCTGATTTTCCCTCCAGATACTGTAAGCTTTGACTCTTCCCTTCCTCAATATTAGAAGAGAAAACAGCGATTTCTCTCCTGTTAATACATTATTAAATATTAATAAATATTAGTCACTGGATTTTTATAAAGAAACTTTCATTAATAAAGCAAGAAAACCACAACAGAAAAACAGAAGCAGAATGAGAATATATTTAGATGTTATTTAACTGGGTCTAAAATGTAAACTTTCATATTAATATATTTTTGTGTAGTGATCACAGTTCTGAAGATTACTCTGGATTTGTTTTGCCGGCAATATAGCACTGTGGTTCCTGACTTTCCTAGGACTCTAAAGAAGAGGGAGTGTACCTGTCCATACACAGGTGAATTGTTTTCTCAAAAAAAACTTCAGAAATCTGAAGTTATTAAGTAGTCTGTGATACATTTTTTTGTGCTTTTCCCTTCCTCTACCCTCTCCCCAATACATGATAGGTTGTTAAGGCTGAATTCTCATAATATCTACAAAACTTAGCTCCCATAATGGTTCATATCATGCAGGATCTTTCTATAACCCTGTTGCCACAATACTGGCTCCCAATATTTGACATAAGTAGTTTCTTTTTCTTTAGCTTTGTTACCTATGGCCTTTTGTAGGGTGCCCTGGATTCTGTCTGGATTATTTTTAAAAACTTGAACTCTTTGTAGCATCCATATGATGTGCACTACCTAAACACTATAATCAGTCCAGTCATCCACACTTACTCATACATTTCTTCCCTTACACCAAGTTGACTGTGATGTTACACCATTTACTATTCCCGAGGAAGTGGATTGTCATAACAATAGCATTGCTTCAACAATGAAAAAAAAAAACCACTGAAAAATGTATTAGCGAGTAAACATAATTTTACTAAAAAGAATTTATTTACACTGTTCCAAATTATTAAATCATAAAAGAGTCATTAATTTGGGAGGAATCTGAGAATCAGGCAATATGAGTTCATGTCAGGATTTGTCTATTGACCAGTGAGTTGTTCATGGAGTTCTTCACCATAAACTTTGGTCTCAGTCTATATAATGAGGATAACACAATGGTACTTGCTTAAACCATTGAATAATGTTTTTGTGTGTTTATGTTAATTAGAAAAATATGCTTTCTGAGTTTGCATAGCACTTGGTTACTGAAAAGTGTTTAGGATGTGATGTTGTTACCCTCCTAGTGAACGTCTAAAAGCATAACTAACTAGTGAGCACTCTTTGTTACATAATGCAATAGCACACCATCAATCACTGAAATCACTGAAATCCTGGTTTTCATAATTCTTAGTACTAAATTAAAATGTGTTATTGAAGTAATTATATTTTAAATGTTATTGAAGTATATAGATGGATAAAATAAAATGAAATCATGATAGGAAAACGAATCCAAAGGGAACACATGTTCAGAAAGGTGCACATGGTCTAAGTGAAGAAATTAAAGATTCTTCAGTTGAGTATTATTCACCTGGGGAAAGCCGTCCCTGCAATTCAGGGATGACCAGGTGGTATTGGTTGGGCCTCAGTGTTGCTAGGAGTTGGCCTTAGTATTGTTTTGTTAAACATGCACTATTGCACAAAACATTAAACACGTAGAGAGAAAAATGGCCCACCAAAGAGGTCCACGAGTCCTAACCTCTAGCAACTGTGAATATGTCAGCTTCTATGGCAAAGGGAAACTAAGGTGGCAGACGGAATTAAGGTTGCTCATCAGCAGAGATTTCTGTCAGCTTTTATTTTATTTACTCTCACAAGACCAGTCCCTGTAACAGTGTCACATACAAAATTAAGGCATTGAAACACCTGAGTGCATGAATGAATGAATGTATTCTGCATTTTTCTATTAACTTTGGTTGTTATATAGATTATCTTGATGTTAAATGTTTGGGTAGATTTTACTTTTATGGTTCACATTTCAGATATTCAAGACGGCAAGTCAAAATATTAAAATGCCAGGGTAACACTGGGTTGAAAAGGCTGAATTCTACTGCTTTAGAAGTTAAACAAGTTCGACAAACACTGTTTTTGCGACTTCTATACAGAAAACATTTATTTACATCTTTCCAGATAGTTTTCAGGAATAGCTTTTAATGTTGTTAATGCTCAATCAATACAAGGTTCTGAAGTCCTATTTTCTATGGCATATCCATTATCCCAACAGTCTTCTCATTGCCCCTGTGACTTCCTTATTTCGCAGGCTATAGATAAATGGGTTCAGTAGAGGTGTGATAATGGTGTAAAATACTGCCACCACCTTGTCCCGTGTAGGGGAACGCAAGGAGTGTGGCTTCGTGTAGGTAGCAAGAGTGGTTGCATAGAACAGGCTTGCCACAATCAGGTGGGAGGAACAAGTGGAAATAGCTTTTGCCTGTCCTTTTCCCAAGCTCATCTGGAATACCACAATAAGCACACGAGCATAGGAAGCCAGAATGGCCAGGAATGGTAGCAGCAGGATAATAAGTCCACTCAGGAGGACTGTATACTCATAATGGGAGGTGTCCTGACACACCAATGACATTAGAGCTGGAATTTCACAGAAAAAGTGGTTAATGAGCCGAGACCTACAGAATGGAAGTTGAAACACATACATTGTATGTATGAAAGCGTTGATAGAACCACTGGCCCATGCACATGCAACCATGAGACAGCAGATCTTCTTGCTCATAAGTATAGGATAATGTAAAGGGTGACAGATAGCTACATAGCGATCATAAGACATAAAGCCAAGCAGAAGGGCTTCAGTTCCACCAAGGGCCAAGAACACATACGTTTGAATCTCACAGCCCATAAATGTAATGGTCTTACTCTTTGAGAGGAAGTTGACTGCCATCTTGGGCACCGTGGTGGAGATGTACATGAGGTCAATGATGGAAAGCTGACTGAGCAGAAAGTACATTGGAGTGTGGAGTCTGGTGTCCAATCGAATGAGGTGGATCAGCATGATATTTCCTGTCAGAGCAACTGTAAAGATGGTGGCAACGACGACAAAGAGAAGAGAGTTTGTCCAGCCATATTGGAAAAGACCAACAAGTAGAAAATCTGTCCCAAAACTTTGATTTTCTGCTTTCATGGCTGAAACCAAAATATCAAAGCAGATGACATCTGAAACGTTCATGTAATAATGTTGACTGCCCTTTAAGAGAAAGCAAAATGACAATACTAAATACAATAGAATTATCTGGACTGTCTTTAGGATGAATTTATATCTCTCCTATTCATCACATGGAATGTATCCATAGAAAAATTCCCATTTTACAAATGATGACATGAAAATAAGTGTGTTTACTGACTGCAGAATAAAATATAAAATGAAAATAAAATAGAGTATTTAGATTATTTGTCTGAACAAGTTATGTTTCTCCTTTGTAAATATATTCAAGATGATAGACAAGCTGTGTTTACCTGTTAAAAATCACTCACTGACTCAATTTTCTCATATATGTGACATGACAGAATTAGTCAAATATATAATTTCAAGGATTCTTTACTTCATTTCTCTTTTGATTACATTGGTTATAAACAAGAATATATAAATATAAATACTATATAAAAGTAGTAACATTTGTATAGTAAATGTTATTTTACTTGTTCAGACAAATAATCTAAATGTAGTAACATTTACACAGTCAATGTTATTTTACTATATAAATGCTATTACATGGTCTAAGTGAAGAACGTAAAGATTCATGTGGGGTGAATTACAGTGCTATTACAGATCTTATGATTTAACTAGTATTTATCTATTTCTATGAATGTAGACACAATTTTATAAACTTGGGGGAAAAGGTAAACCAAATATTAGGAAGAGCTTGAGAATGAATCATTGAAATATAAAAATATTTATTATTCTTTGACTCAAGTAGCATGTAATGAATGGTTAATGAGCACAATACAGTGATAATCTCTGGAACTCATAATATATTTAGACTGAAAAGCTTGGTTGTGTTTGAAAAATTAAAAATAATACAAATCATTGCTGAAAGCATTACATAAAGCTGACTTTATAAGTTATAGTTATACAAAACTAGTAATATTCAATTATCTTTCTTTTGTACTAGTCTAAAATATTGTCGCATTACTAATTACAATTACTCAATGATATTTAAACAATATTTTAATATTATTATACAAAAAAGCTTGTATTTCTAAAAAATGTATACAATAAAAGTATGAAAAGTCACCAAATTTACATAAAAAATATGATCAGATGGTAATTCTTGGTAAAACAATTCATAAAAATTTAACCTAAATTTTAACATTATATATTTCAGATTATGACATAATTATTTTAATATAATCTAGAAAGAAGAGATCTAACTCAAAACAAGAGTGAAAATTATTTACAAAAATCTAACGGGGGGAAATAAAACAATAAGATTTTATAGAGGTAAATGAAGAAAATATTGGTTATAATTGAGTATGATACAGAAACAGGAGAGAAAGAATATTATAGCTACAATAAAATTTATATAATAAAATAAATTACTATACAAAATATAGTAACATACCTCATATAATGTATATTATCAATCATTTGTACAGGGCAAAAAAATTGAATAACAAATAAAAATAAGAAAATGAGCAACAGTTTTGGAACTATTGGAATGATCATTTCATCATTTGATGACTATGCTTCAAATTTACTACTGCTTACTTCTCCAAACATTACACGTAGAAAATAATTGATTTTAACTGGAACACACAGAAAATTCTTAGGGCAATAAAGTAAACTATTTACTGTCTTATATATAAAGGCTCTACCACATGGAGAAAAAAGACCTGACTGCATAACCTGGAAATAGATATAAATAGGTAATGCATACAAAGGAAAATAGAAGGTTTAAAATAGGGTAATTATCTGTCTAAGCCTAAATCAATGTCATGTGGATAAAACAACCTCATTAAGCTATTTTTTAAAAGGTCAAGACTGTAGTCCAATGTACAATAATATATTTTTGGTGACACATGGTTGAATTTTTTAAGATTTTTTTTTACCATAAACATCATTTCCATACATTTTGGACTAACAGTTTTATTACTGGAATTTTACTACAGTAATATATGAAATAATCTTTGGTACAAACATATATTACATGTTGAAGATGATACCTTTTCTAAAAACAATTTAGAATTATGAATGCATGATTATTTTTTTTTTTTTGAGAAGGAGTCTCGCTCTGCCGCCCAGGCTGGAGTGCAGTGGCCGGATCTCAGCTCACTGCAAGCTCCGCCTCCCGGGTTTACGCCATTCTCCTGCCTCAGCCTCCGGAGTAGCTGGGACTACAAGCGCCCGCCACCTCGCCCGGCTAGTTTTTTGTATTTTTTTTAGTAGAGACGGTGTTTCACCGTGTTAGCCAGGATGGTCTCGATCTCCTGACCTCGTGATCCACCCGTCTCGGCCTCCCAAAGTGCTGGGATTACAGGCTTGAGCCACCGCGCCCGGCGATAAATTTTTTAAATGACTAATCTGATGACATGTCACATATTCAAAAAGTAGTCATGAAAACTGGATAAACAGAAATTTTACACACAAATACAAACACATAAATGCAAAAATAAACAGTTATAGTATCTATTGATCATAATTCACTCAAAGATGCTTCATGATTGGAAATACCAAAAAAAATTCCAAAACAGAAACACACTGGGGTTTGGATGTTGCAAATCTTACTCTGCTATGAAGCAGGTCACGGGTTTCACTAAACTTCTGGAATAAATACTGGCCTCCATTCCATCTCCCTCAGCCAAGCAAAAGACTACAGCCAAGCAAAAGACTACACAGCACGCTACTCTTAATCTCTTCCTAAATTGAGTTGTAAGTAAAATTCTATGTTGACTGCAGCACCTTTCTGACAGCAGGCCTCAATGAATCAGGCTTAATTAGATTCTTTACACAAGTCAACTTGCTGAGAGTATGTGGTTGAGAGGTATTAAATCAGAAATATTAATCGCACTCAACTACTCACCAATTCTTGCATACATTAAAGACACTTTAAAAATCTGTGAGATTTAAAAATATGTATTTGTTATTCTCTTCATTTAATTTTAATTAAACAGAATCCTTAAGCTGCTTGTTAAGTATATTGGAAGATTTTCTAATCAAATTTTCTCCCACCTCTAATTACAAAACATAATCCTCTGGTAAGCATCACCAATATTAAATGCTACAAGATTCTCTTCGTAATGCTGAAGACCAAGGCTATAGCAAATATAATGTTGTATAAATGTAAATATTTCACCTGATAGGTGAATATTTCACCTGATAGAGAAATGTGCTAAGATGAGCACAGAAGCACCTAAAACACATCTAGAGTTTCCTTAGTCCTGAGAAATAATTTCCCCACCTCCCAAGCTCCTTGCCCAATATCAAATATTACTTTCTTTTTTTTTCTTTAAGACAGTGTCCTACTCTATCGCCCAGGCAGGGGTGCAATGGCATGATCTTGGCTCACTGCAACCTCTGCCTCTCCATTCAAGCGATTTTCCTGCTTCAGGCTCCCAAGTAGCTGGAGTTTCAGGCATGTGCCACCACACTTGACTAATTTTTGTATTTTTAGTAGACACGGGTTTCACCATGTTAGCCAAGCTGGTCTTGAACTCCTGACCTCAAGCGACCACCCGCTTTGGCCCCACATACTGCTGGAATTATAGGCCTAAGCCAACATGCCCTTTCTTTATTTAGATGAAATCCCAAATAAAAATTTCAATTGAAATTAATGTAAAAGAAATCTATTAAGTATGACATAATTTATGATACTATATTCACCAATACATTCAACAAACTGCAATTTCTAACCTTAAAGGCATATAATTATAATGCAGCCCACTCCATTAGGTAATAGCTTGGACCTTCAGTGTGAGTTAAGCAACTTAAAATAACATCCATCGAAAGTGTGCTCTAAACCAATCGAGTCCTTCCGCAGGTAGAGAGGAGGCGATGTTGTCATTTCTGCTGATCATGACGGATTTGAGAACTAGTTTACTATTATTACAGCCATAAACTGAAAGCCACACATTTTCACCCAAATAATTTTTGAAATATGCAATTTAATTCATTGTTGGTTTCATCATAATGTAGCCTCTTGTCATTCTTATCATCATCTACATATATTTTGGCATCACTGACCTCCACATTTACCTTGAAGTTTGAATTCTGCTTTTATAAAAACTCCTTCTATAGAACAATTGAAAGATGTTAGGTAACTCATTACAGGAGATGAGAACTAGGGAGATCTGCAGAAATAGAAGCCATGGATATGCAAATACATTATCTCCTTAATACTAACAGGCAATAACAACATAAATTTCTAAGTGTCAATAATAACCATGTATGCTAGCGGCATACAACTTATGAAGTTTTTTTTTTTTTTTTTTGATAGAACTGAATAAAATTTCACCACACATTGTGTTTTGAAATATTTTACCTAATTTTAAACTTTCATCATTCCAAAAATATTGTTGAATATAATTACATACTGAACATAATGTTAAAATTGGAGGCTAAAGTAAGGAAGAGATGTTTCCTACCTCCATTAAGACCACAGAGATCCTTCCAGTTGTGTTCTCTCAGGTGGGGGATGTGCCGAACTCACCCACACTTGCCCACATCTCTGCACCAACATGCCCCAGCCCCTTCATCCTGGTAAGGCGGAGATTGTTGAAATTCAATATCAGACCAAATATGTCTCAAGTATATACCTTGAGATTCTTTTTGCAGACATTAATTAATATCTGGATAATCTATGCAGCCAATAATATAATTAATTCTATGTAATTATTTAAATAAAATACATACCTTTAAATATATCTCTGAATCTAGTTTCAGAATATATTTCTCTCACATAAGTTACAGTAAATTTGTCAAGGGACTACAAATTCTTCTGATTTACCTCAGTAATTAGTTGGCTAACCAGCGATTTGATAGCTAGGTGACTGCCACCATGAGCAAGCCTTATTGCCTCCACCAAGCCACGTCTTTGAAACTGACAAAGGCTGGCCTTGAAAGCATTTTTTCCTCTAGGTAAAAGACATATAGACCAGGCGCAGTGGCTCACACCTGTAATCCCAGCACTTTGGGAGGCTGAGGTGGGTGGATCAGGAGGTCAGGAGTTCGAGGCCAGCCTGGCCAATATGGTGAAACCCCGTCTTTACTAAAAATACAAAAATTAGCCACTCATGGTGGCATGCACCTGTAATCCCAGCTACTCAGGAGGCTGAAGCAGAAGAATCGCTTGAACCTAGGAGGCAGATGTTGCAGTGAGCCAAAATCACACCACTGCACTCCAGCCTGGGAGACAGAGCGAGACTCTGCCAAAAGAAAAACATATATATATATATAGATTGTCTTTTATTTTGTAATTAATTTTAAAATGATTTCAATTTTAGTTTATGTAGCCTCTTTCATAGAGATGAATTTCATTCTTCTAGGATTTTTTCCCAGAAAAAAATGTATATATATATTTTTAAGTAACAGGAGATGTATCTGAATAGCTCTGCAAAATTAACTATAAGAAGCATTCTCTGCCACCACAGTTGGAGGTAGTAGTTAGAAAATCAGAGCATCAGAGCAATTCCTTTTTTTATTTACTTTTAAATAAAATTATATTATTTATCAATTATATATATCAAAAAGAAACAGAAGCAGAATGACATATAGTCTAAATAATCAAGCTATTTAATGTGACAGTTCTGAAAAGAAGTCCTATACTTTTAAAATTTCTAATCTGAAAACATTTTAGAAATTGTTATACTGAATTTGTAAGATGGTCTTTTTTTTCTTTTACCTCAGACAGTAAAGCCTTTGTTCATTTAGCATAGGAAATTCAGAGGAAAGCAGAATTTAAACAAAAAGTCATCATTTTTTATCCTATATAAGGCTGCTAATGCCTACATTTAAATGGGTTAACTGCCTAATCAAGGTTGACCTTCATATTCTTTGTCTAAGAGACCTTCTGGGAAAACTTGGTCTCCAATCCACAATTAAGCACATATTAGAACTGGTGTCTTTAATTCCAAAAAAGAAGATAAAATTGAGTTCAGGATGAATGCTCAAAATATATTTGTTTAATTGATAAACAATCAGGATATTTTTAACTGAGACTTTTAAAAATTTTTTTTATTCTATTTTACATTTAAGATATACATATAGATTAGGTTCTGCATAATTAACCAACTGATACAAAATTTTTCTGCAAACAACATAAAAAATGTCATTTTAAGGAATTACATAACCCAGGAGATGATCTATATAACATATTACAATATTTTTTCCTACGATTTTTTTTAAAGATTGTTGTGGTCACAGAACTAGACAAGTCAGATATCTAGAGGTCCACAGATATAGTGACAACTGTTGTAACCACTAACAGTTCATTGTTCCCAGGCTCATAGAAAGCAAGTCAGATAATGCCGTGTGACCACTTAATCCTCTATTGCAACAAGTTTTATTTATAACCTGTGAAAATAAATGTGAGGTTGAATTTTAACCAATCTCTCTGCAAAATGTCATGGATGCCATAACAACCCCTTTGTTCAGGAATAAAAACAAAAAAAGCGCAGGAACTTAGGAGACAGAGTGATGTAAGTTAGAATTTGAGGGAAAGATACACAGGCTTAGTCTACTCTGTACTTACTTGATATAGAAGTTCCTATTAAACAATCACACACATCTCTTCATTTTCCCTAGCTAAGATATTGTGCTCTTTAGAATGGAATAGTTTGCCTCACTTTTTGGTAAAACAACTTACAATAATTTCCACAGAAGGAGGACTCCAGTATTCAGACATCATTGAATGTGAATGTTTGAGGGAAATCACTGACGGGGATATTTCTAGGATATCAAAGGACAACCCTGAATTTTGAAAAGCCTGAAACACATATTGTATTGGGTGTTCTCCTTCAGAAAAAAAAAAAAATACTATTACTAAATGAAGATACAGTTTGGAAGGGCTTATGCACAGGAAAGGCCCTGAGACTGGGTTTCTTTAGCCTCACGTCTGCCTCTGAATAAAGGTCTAATACATTTTAGTAGCAGTTACCAATTTTGTTTTATTATGTTCACTTGGTATTGTGTGAGAGACATATTTTTAAGGTAATTCCATTCCAAAAGTAAGCAATTTTAAAAGTTATGAGAAAATTAACTTGAATGGAGGTATGTCAGACACTGAGCACGAGAGTAAACATGGAGTGCCGTGGTGAAAGGGAGCTGGGCACGACGGTTTCACTCTGTCTGAACAGGACCAGGGACTCATTGTGTGCTTTCCCTCGCAGTTATGGATTCACAGAACCAGGTCAAAATGGGATGTGGATAATTATCAAAAGGGTTTGTGTCCCCTCGGAGGAAAGCAGTGAATGACTGCATCCCTAAGCCACTTAGTTTACACAGGATTTTTTTAAAATTTAACTTGGTTTAGGTACATGGGTACATGTGCAGGTTTGTTATATAGGTAAACTTGTGTCATGGGGGTTGTTGTACATATTACTTTGTCACCCAGGTATTAAGCCTAGCACCTATTAATTTTCCTGATTCTCTCCCTCCTCCCACCCTTCACCCTCTCACATTCCATAGTGTGTGTTATTCTGCTCTATATGTCCATGTATTCTCATCATTTAGCTCACTTAGTGAGAAGGTACAGTATTTGGTTTTCTGTTCCTGTGTTAGATTACTAAGGCTTCCAGTTCCATCCATGTTCCTGCAAGGGACATGATCTCATTCTTTTTTATGGCTGCATAGTAATCCATAGTATATATGTACCATTTTCTTTATTCAGTCTATCACTGATGGGCATTTAGGTTGATTCCATGTCTTTGCTATTATGAATAGTGTTCAGTGAACACGTGTGTGTGTGTCTTTATAATAGAACGATTTATATTTCTTTGGGCATATACCCAATAATGAGATTGCTGAGTCAAATGGCATTTCTGTTTTTAGGTATTTGAGGAACTGCCCCACTGTCTTCCACAATAGCTGAACTAATTTACACTCCCGCCAACAGTGTGTAAGCAAGCATTCCATTTCTCCACCTCACCAGCACCTGTTATTTTTTGACTTTCCAACAATAGCCATAGAATGATACTTTTTAAAAGGTAATAATATCAGCAATAACAACAATATTAATCATCATTCAAAATAATGTTTATCGAGGGCTTGTTTGGTGCCAGACATTGTGAGTTATTTTCCTGTGTTATTTGCTTTTCAAAAATCAGCTTCAGTGGTAGGTGCTCTCACCAGACATCATGGAAAGGAAGGAGCTATTTATTTGCATAAATAGAGCAAACAGTGGCCAGGCGCGCAGTGGCTCACGCCTGTAATACCAGCAGTTTGGGAGGTCAAAAGATCGAGACCATCCTGGCCAACATGGTGAAACCCCGTCTCTACTAAAGATACAAAAATTAGCTCAGCTGGGTGGTGTAAGCCTGTAATCCCAGCTACTTGGGAGGCTGACGCAGGAGAGTCCCTTGAACACGAGGCAGAGGTTGCAGTGAGCCGAGATCATGCCACTGCACACTAGCCTGGGCGACAGAAAAAAAAAAAAAATTTTTTTAAATTAGTAAACAGTGTGGTGCATTGCACCTGTAATCCCAGCTACTCCAGGGCTGAGGTGAGAGGATTCTTTTCTTTTCTTTTTTTTTTTTTTTTTGAGATGGAGTCTCACATTGTCGCCCAGGCTGGAGTGTAGTGGCGTGATCTCAGTTCACTGCAACCTCTGCCTCCACAGTTCAAGCAATTCTCCTGCCTCAGCCTCCCGAGTCGCTGGTATTACAGGCACCTACCACCACGCCCAGCTGATTTGTGTATCTTTAGTAAAGATGGGGTTTCACTGTGTTGGCCAGGATGGTCTCGATCTGGTCTCAATCTCCTGACCTCGTGATCCACTGCCTCAGCCTCCGAAAGTGCTGGGATTACAGGTGTGCCACACCCGGCCGAGAGGATTCTTTGAGGCCGGGAGTTTGAGATCAGCCTGGACAACATAGCAAGACCCGTCTCTACATTTTTTTTTTTTTTCTTTTTTTAAAGTAGCTTGGTGCAGTGGACTGGGCCTGAGGTGAGATTATCTAGCTTGAAGCCCAGGAGGTGAAGGCTGCATTGAGCTATGATCGTGCCACTACACCTCAGCCTGTGGAGCAAGACTCTTTCTTTCTCAATAGAAAAGTAAGTTAAAAAACAAACAATGAGTTCCCGGTTGTTCTTATATTCAAAGTTAAGCCATTCCACCCAAAGAGAAAATGCATAAATCATGAAAAATACAGTCAGATAGAAGGAGTAAGCTCTAATATTTTATAGCACAGTAGGGAAACTGTAGTTAAAAACAATTAATTGTATCTTTCAAAATAGCTTGATGAGAAGAAATGCAATGTTCCTGACACACACACAAAAAAAACATAAATGTTTGAAGTGATGGATATGCCATTTACCCTTACTTCATCATTACATATCATATCAAAATATCACAGGCACCCCCAAAGTCTGTACAATTGTGATATATCCGTAAACAAATACATTAAAACTGCAAAAAAAAAAAAAAAATTGAAAAAAACAGAACATCCAGACAGAGAATATTAAATCAACAATATGAACATAGCCACTCTCTCTGCCCACATGCCCAGCCCAACAAAATCACATGGTCACTTTTCAGGGCTGATTTCCTCCCAGCTAGATGGCAGGATCCGTGTCCTAGGTTCATTATCCCATATAAGGCAAATTTCTGCTACCCCTCGACATGGGAAGCACTCCGACACCACACACATGGGTATCTGAGCCCTAAGATTTGACCGACAGAGCCGGCAGGGCTTTTTATTCTAGATTTCAGCAAAGAGCCAGCAGGTCTTTTTATTTCAGATTACAGCTTTTAAATTCACACAAAGGAAAACAAACCTAAAAGATCAAACTTTTGTATTTGATTAAGTTTAATAAGGAAATTAAAGCAAATATATCATGAAGAAAACAATAAATGTATCAGTATGTCATACAGCTTTCCTTCAGACATACTAAGACCTTTTGAGCATCAAGGGAAGCCCAGTCTTAGGAAGAACCTCTCCTCCCACTTTTGTGAGTTTTATATCCAGTTTTACTTCACACAGTGAAGATCAGAAAAAAAAAAAAAAAAAGTTCCCTAGTACTTTGTGTAGGAAGAGGGCAAAGGCAGTCATCTTGGAATGCATCCAGAGCATCCTGTTCTTAATAAGTCTTACCCTCAGTAGAAACTATTTTGTAAAACTTAATGACAGGGTTTTAAAAAAATATTCCATTTAATACTGCATGAATTTAACTAAAGACAGAGACAGAAACAGAAATGAAGGAATTCCTGAACTCCCAGTCACAGTTAGAGACACTTTTCTAAGGCTAAACATACATTAGGTAGAAGGCATTATGATTTGCAGTGGTTTTCTTAGTACTTTTACAATCAAATAGATTAAGTTTTGAGTTGAAAATGATACAATGCATCCATTTCAAGTTTGATGACACGTCTATTACCCCAAAAAATCCTTTTGTGCCCTTTGCAGTCTACCCCCCCACTCCCTGACCCCAGCAGTTAATGATGTAATTTCTGTCACTATACAGGTTCGTTTCACCTATTCTAGAAATTTACCTCGATGGCGACACACGGAATGCACTCTTTTCATCACCAGCATGAGATTTTTGAGATTCATCCATGCTGCCTCACGTTTCCATCATTTGTTCCGCTTTACTACAGGCCAGTATTCCATTGGATGACTAAATCACAATATATCCATTCCCATTTGTTCCGTTTTACTACAGGCCAGTATTCCATTGGATGACTAAATCACAATATATCCATTCACCTCTGGATGCATAGAAATTGTCTCCAGTTTGGCGACTAGTATAAACAAAGCTGCTAAGAAGTTCTTTCTGTGAGTACATGCTTTATAAATTTCATTTGTTATTCTTTAACATTAACATTACTTTCTAAAAGGATGTTACATTCACAAATGCAAAATTCATGCAAATGTGACAGAAGCCTGAAGCAGAAGTCTGCACAATTTTCCTTATGTTGTATTTCATAACTAAGGGGAGAAAACCTGAGATACTGTTTTCAGTCGGCAAATCCTTAATGTAAGCCACACACTCTGCTAGATGTACTGTTAGACTACCTCGTTTAACATCTGTGCAACAGCTCTAGGAGGTACTTCGTGTTATTATTTTCCTGTACCACTTTCCAGCTTGAGGCCTGGCAACGTGAAGGAGCTGGCGCAGGTCAAACAGAAGGCAAGGGTGACGCCGGGATGGAAAAGGCCTTCCCAAAGGCCGACAAAGCAGGTGTCCTCGTCACAAGTCTGATCGGCCCGGAAGTCTCCGGAAGTCTGATCACCTGGAAACCAGAATCCACACCGTTCCCAGCCACTGTGTCCGTCTTCGGTCGGCTGCTTTTGGTCAGAAATTCCCGGATCAGGGATCCGGAGCACCCGTTAGTGATGATGGTCCCCAGGCCAAGCACGTTTCTTCAACATTTTAATAACCCATTTATTCATGTTAATCAACTGAAAGTTGCCTTCGGTCTTGGTTGGAATATTGTATATCTGAGCAAGACAATGTCCCCTCGCTGGGGGCGGAAGTCAATGGCTAGTCCTCATGGAACTCGATGTACCCGTAGCAGACCCGGCTCCTGCCTGCGGCGTCCTGATCGCTCCTGGGCCTCCTGCGTTCCCGCCGGGGCTCCGGGGCGCGTGGAGCAGCCGCGCTCTGCGGAGCCCGCGCCGCGGGGTAGGAGCTTCCGGGACACGCGGGCCTGCGAGCGCCTAACTTCCCGCCGCGTCCCTCCTGCCTTTCCTTGGGCGGGTCGTTTTCACGGACCAGGACGTTGCAGATCAGAAGGGAGGACGCGTCGGGCGGGCCACACCCCCCCGGAGCGTGGCCAAACGCCCACGACCGCCAACGCCGGGGTTCTCCTCTGGACTGTAGAGGGGTGGACACCGCGTTCCTGTGAATGGTGCAGGGAGAACCAGGCAGGTGCTTCTGGAGTGAGGAGGAGCCATTTCCCTGCTGCGCGGGGAGGGACGTTGCGGAAATCTCCAGGGTGCCCGCTGTGCGGCTCAGGCCGAGGCTCGTCCCCTCCTCCCGGGAAGGTGATGAGAGAGGCTGGAGAGGGGACGGGGACAGGCGGCGGCTGCGGGTGAGGACGGGTTGGGCGTTGTCTGGAGCGCTGGCTGGCAGCGGAGGCAGGACCGGACGCAGCATGACGCCGGCAGCTTTCACTGAGCCGAGACTGAGGACTGGACGCGCCCGCGGCCGGCGGGGGTAGGAACATCCTGGAAGCCTCTCCCAGGACCCCGGCGGCGGCGCAGCGGCCACGACTCCTCAGGAAACCCCGACTCACAGTCCAGGAAGAGCGCGGCGTGTTCCCGTCACGGCGGCCCTGACCTGGCGACACGCGCCGGAGCAGCGGGTACCCACAGCTGTTCCCCGCAGTGTGAGCGTGCCGTGTTGACACCCACCCGGGGCCCCGAGAGCTCACCGCCCCCACACAGGAGGACGGACAGCGACAGCTCCCCCGGCCCCCTACCCACGGCGGACAGACGGCGACCGCTCACCCCCCTCAGGCCAGTGGCTGGACCGCCGAAAAAGCCACGATCACCGGGTTAGCCACCAGAACGCGGGGTGCTTGCTCAGCTCAACCCGCATATCGAAAACATTTCTGTCCCCATACCTGTGGGGGAAACCGCCAACATAGTCTCCGCCTTTCGAAATCTCGCCCTTAGGAAAACCACTTCTCGGCATCAGGATAACTTTTCTGCCATCTCAGTGTGAGAACAGCGCCCCTCGCCCCTCCACAGCCTCGCACGCCTTCCCCTTTACACACAGGGTGACTTGCCCCGCGCAACCCCAGCCCTATTAGCCCTGCTGCCCAGCTGGCTGACTCGGGACCACGCGGCTCCTGCATTCCCTCCCACAGCACGGGAAATCCTTCGTGTCTAAGCAGCAGGTGGCGAAGTAGCAGCTCCATTTACATAAAAGTTGCCCTACCCGTGACGTCACTTGACAGGGTTTTAATCAGAGTCTAACAGACCTTGGGGAAAAAAAATATTCAGCTCTAGGCCCTACTAACTTTTTTCGTCTCACCTAAGTGGAAAAACAAACACAAAACCAAGAAGCACTCATGAAGGTCCTAGGCCAGGAGCACTAGCTGGCTCGCTGGCTCTCTCCTCTCCTCCCTCTCTAACTCTTCTCTCTCTCGCTTTCTTTCTCCTGTTTCTCTCTCGCTCGCTCTCGCTCTTTCTCTCCACTCTCTCTTTCTCTAGCTCTCTCGCTCGCTCGCTCTCTCGCTCTCTCCTCTCTCTCTCTCTAGTTCTCTCACTCTCTCTCGCTCTCTCTCCTCTCTCTCAGACACACACACACACACACACACGGAGATCTAGTAATAGGATTATAAAACCATTTCCCTCCACTCACTTCTTACCATCACATCTATAGGGCTCCCATAAAATAACAGAAAAATACAAAATAAATAATTGTGCATCTCAAATTTTACTTAAGGGAAAGTCTGTAGATAACCCAAAAAACAGTGAGAGAGACAAAAACATCAAGAAAAATACAGTCTTTAACACAGCTACAGCCAGCAGCAAGCACAACCTAATTCTCAGGTAGATAAACATAAAAACCAATAATATAGGCTTATTTATGTTAGAATTATCAGACCAGGAGCTATAATTTAAAATACAAATTATCTAGGCATAGTGGCACGTACCTGTAGTCCCAGCTAGTCAGGTGGCTGAGGCACGAGAACCACTTAAATCCAGGAGGCGGAGGTTGCAGTGAGCCCAGATCGTGCCATTGCACTCCAGCCTGGCAACAGAGGGAGACTACGTCTTAAAAAAGAAAAAAAAAAAATTACTACTATCAAAAGGGAAAGAAAAGACATGTAATCCTATGAATGTTAAAAGGATGATAAAGGCATATTAAAAACAACTCTATGTCCAGAGGTGTGACAGCCTGATGAATCATTTCCTTGGAAGACACAATCGATCAAAACTCACAGAAGAAGAAATACAAAATCTGAACAGGCCTATATCTATTAAACATATTGAATTGCCAGGAGCAGTAGCTCACGCCTGTAATCCTAGCACTTTAGGAGGCCGAGGCAGGCGGATCACCTGAGGTCACGAGTTCGAGACCATCCTGACCAACATGGAGAAACTCCGTCTCTACTAAAAATACAAAATTAGCCGGGCGTAGTGACACATGCCTGTAATCCCAGTTACTCAGGAGGCTGAGTCAGGAGAATCGCTTGAAGTTGGTAGGTGGAGGTTACAATGAGCCAAGATCATGCCATTGTACTCCAGCCTGGGCAACAAGAGCGAAACTCCATCTCAAAAAAAAAAAAAATGCATAATTAATAATATGTTAAAAGAGAAAGCACCAGGCCCAGATATGATAACTGGTGAATTCTACCATTTATTAAAAGAATTATTCCAGTTATCCACCACCTCTTCCAGAAAAATGAAAGCACAGGGAATAATTTCTGACTCATTCTATAAGGCCCTAATTCCAAAACTAGACAAAAACATTACAAAAATGGACAGCTACAGATCAATAACTCCTAGAAACACAGAGGCAAAACTCCTCACTCAACCAAATCTTAATAAATCGAATCTAACAAAGTATAAATATAATAGTATTAAAAAAATTGTAGCCGGGCACGGTGGCTCACGACAGTAATCCCAGCCACGGCGCCAGGCCCGCAATATATTTTAAAGTACATTGCCATACTGGACCAGTGCTATGGTTTATCTAATAAGTATGCCATCTCTGATGGAGATTTCAAGAGATAATACATAAGAGAAGGGGTCTGGAGGAGTTCTATTCCTTTATCCTTCATCTCATAAGACAATGCAAATCCCTGTATTTGTATTAGAGTAGCACACTTATTGTTAAATTTCAAAGCCATTTCAAATACATAGTCTCCATTTAATGAAAAGATTATTGAATTGAAAGTAAATTAAATAATTCAAGCTCAATTATCTCAGTGTTTGAAACTGGGTAACTAATTGTCTCTGAGCCAAAATCTTACCATTTATTAAATGTGGATGATAAACCTAATTCATAGTTTCTATGATAATAAAATATTTTATGTAGAAGAATGTCCCAAAGACTAAATACTATAAAATGAGATGCATGGTAAGTATTCCATTTTAATGATGGAGAAACTTAGACCTAGAGAAGGAAGCAATTTCCCCACGATTACCTAATATGTAATTGAATAAGAGGCCAAGTCTTGTTTTTTTAATCTGGGTCACAGTATTCTCACCATAGTTCTTCAAAGCAAATGCTAGATATTAACACATACACATTTGTCTCCTAGACTGGCAATAAGAAGCCCAGACATTCAGTGGGATATTTTTATTGTTCAGAATTAAATTCATTCCGGCTATCATAATCTTCAGTGGTTAATCAAATCAAAGCATTTGAGACCCAGGGCAGCATATCTCCTATTGCCATGTGACTTAAAGCTTTGTTTTGGTTTTGTTCCCCATTTCCCATCTAACTTACAGCCTGGAGGATTATACAGAAGAAATTAAGATCAAGTGCTCTGGAAGTGGACTGTTTATGAATTAATTTCAATTCAGTCACATAGTTCCTACCAAGTCTTGGAAAGTTGCTTAAATATCCTGTGCGTAGGCCGGGGGCGGTGGCTCACGCCTGTAATCCCAGCACTTTGGGAGGCGGAGGTGGGCGGATCACCTGAGGTCAGGATTCGGAGACCAGCCTGACATGGTGAAATTCTGTCTCTACTAAAACTACAAAAATTAGCTGGGCGTGGTGGCACACTCCTGTAATCCCAGCTACTCAAGAGGCTGAGGCAGGAGAATCACTTGAACCTGGGAGGCAGAGGCCACAGTGAGCCGAAATCGTGCCACTGCACTCCAGCCTGGGCGACAGGATGAGTCTCCATCTCAAAACAAACAAATAAAAAAAAACTCTGTGCCTTAGTATCAGGATGCAAAATGAAGATGGTAATACCACCTCATAGAATTGTTGTGAAGGTTAAAGGAACTAAATCTACAAAGCATTTATATGAGTAAGCACTTTGTAAATGCTATGACGTTTGTTTTTCTCATTGATCTCCTCATGAATAGAAAGCCCACAACTGCATTAAAGTAATAGTACACACCACTCCAGCCTCTTCCCTTGTCACAAGGTATCTTCTACATCACATCTTTATTCCTTTTTCTTGGTGATTTTACCCTTCTTATGACTAATCTTTAGACCTCTGGACTTTCTGATCCCTGATTTGCTCAACTCCATCATTTTTCCCTCCATCCTCCTCAGATTAGAAACCTCAAGATCAGCTGGGCACAGTAGATCACACCTGTAATCCCAGCACTTTGGGAGGCTGGGGTGGGCAGATCACCTGAGGACAGGAGTTCAAGACCAGCCTGACCAACATGGCAAAACCCTGTCTCTACTAAAAATACAAAAATTAGCCAGGCATGGTGGCAGGTGCCTGTAATCCCAGCTATTTGGGAGGCTGAGGCAGAATTGCTTGAACCCGGGAGACAGAGGTTGCACTGAGCTGAGATCGTACCACTGTACTACAACCTGGGTGACAGAGTTAGACTCCATCGGAAAAAAAGAAAAAAGAAAAGAAAGAAGAAAGAAAGAGAGAGAGAGAGAGAGAAAGAGAGAGAGAGAGAGAAAGAGAGAGAGAGAGAGAAAGAAAGAG